>NC_141924.1:25357767-25509282 GCF_057802395.1 Ceratotherium simum simum
AGTCTTAGGCCTCGTACAGGGTGAATATGATCGATACTGCCCCTGCTCTCATGATGTTGACAGTTTAACTGGAAAAGAAGCTGCTACTATTTTTAAGCATTCTGGGGAAAAAATCATTTTGCCTCTGGTCTTAAAGTCTCCCTAGTTAGAGGAACTATGAGACTAGTGTTTTACTTGGTCTATTGTGTAGGATGTTGAAAGAGCAAAATACCCTTTATGAAGTTTATTTCAGCTTTCTGTTGGTTCCGTTTCCCCTTTATGGTTTCAGCTATTATTATTATTATTATTATTATTAAGTAGGCAGAGATAACTAAGTTGTCAGGTGAATTCTCTCCCAGTTAAAATAAAAGAATTTGAGCGGCTGGCCCAATGGCACAGCGGTTAAGTTCATACGCTCCACTTTGGTGGCCTAGGTTTAGCTGGTTCAGATCCCAGGTGCAGACCTACGTACTGTTCATCAAGCCATGCTGTGGTGGCATCCCACATATAAAATTGAGGAAGATTGGCACGGCTGTTGGCTTGGGGACAATCTTCCTCAAGCAAAAAGAGGAAGATTAGCAACAGATGTTAGCTCAGGGCCAATCTTCCACCAAAAAAGAAAAAAAGAAGAAGAATTTAATTTTAGCATCTAGTTTTAGAGTTATCTTGGTTGATAAAGTAATATTATCAACTAAATAATGGAGTACCTATGAAACGCATACAGAAAGAATAAAACAATATAAATAGCTAAGAGGACTCAAGAAATCATCTATAATAATAGTTATAATAAAAATTAACACAGTACATTCTGTATTCTAAGAACTACAAAAATAAATGCATTTAATATATCACAATAATCTTAGGAGTTATTATCTTTGTATGGAGGAGGAAACTGAGGCACAGAGAGATAAATAACTTGCCTGATGTCACATAGTATTTAAGTAGAAAGGCAGGGATGGCACCACTGTCTTGTTCCATGTTTCCGTTATGGCTGATGTGCTTAGTAGCTCTTCTGTCTAACCTGACTTCTTCACCTGTGGGCACACTCCCCTCTGAAGGTGCAGCCTTTGTTTCCCCTTCCCTCTCATAAGTCTTGGGACTTTTCTGCTGTTCTGAGCTCTGCAGTGCATCGCATGGTTGCTCTCCTTAGATGACTGCTTCTGGCTCTCAGACTACGTGGCATCACCTTGCCCTCTGATAACACTGATAGCATGAGGAATCCTTCTGTGAGTCTGTTCCAACCTGATTCCAACCCTACCTTGAATTAGACTTGAAAGTAAGTCCTTTATAGCTACTGGGTCTCTCAGTTACAGCAACCAGATTTTGCCATATTGGTGAGAACTGGCAGGTGACGCAAGTGTGGGGCCTTCTAAAGCATGTCTTCCCCACCCCATCCCATGTCTTAGTTCTCATTCTGCTGCTTTAGAATATGGATCAACCCATGGCTCTTCTTTGGCTGTTCAACATATCACATGCAGAGAACTCTTTACTTCCACTGTATTTGGTAGAGGATACAGAATGGCTGGCAACCTTGATTGCTTTGGCCAAAAATTGTTTACTGGGGTAACTAGGCAATTTTAAAGGTCAACATAACAAGCTAATAAATTATTATTCTTGGCAGTGCTGCTTCTCCCTGCTTGGTTTGAGGGGAAGACCAGAGAAGAGACAAGCAGAATTTTAAATCTTCCTCACATTCTAAGAGGACATCTTGCCGTCAGTTGGGGAAATGAAGCTTGTTCATTTCTGAAGTGCACAGATTAGTCACCAAAGCAAACATGTAAAGTAGATTTCTCTCTCTCTTTTTCTTTTACCCATGAGGTGGATAAAAATACATTTGAGCAACAATAAAATACACTAGAAGTGGAAAATTGCAGATAAAGTTTGGAAATGTTCACGGAGAAAAAAAATTACAGTGGACTACAAAATACCAGAAAGGAAATCAATATAATGATAAACATTGATTATAGTTGGAAGAAACTCATATTTACAGTTCTTTCCAAAAAATAAAACTTGTTTCCAAGAGATGAAATTCTTCAAATATATATTAAAAACACGATTCAAGCAGTTATTTATTTGTAATCGAATTATGCTGTCAGGAAACTGATAGCTCACATGTTTCAGGGCTGTGACTGGTTCTATGCCTCCGAATCTATCAAAGAGAATCTTCTGGCAGAAAGGAATCACTAGAGGTTGTCTAATCCAGGCCCTCTGATTCTGGGATGAGGAATATTTAAACCACCCATCCAATAGATTACCTATTGCTTATCCTATTTTAAAGTCCTCCAGAGATGTAGTCTCCAACATCTTTTTTAATTGCCTGTTCAAATACTCATGACCACTTTGGTTGCTGGATAATTCAATAGAGCTATCTGAGGAGAAAGGCAAGGAGATTCAGGGATTACCGAAATCTGTAACAATGACACAACAATCATAGGAGTGTAGGGGGATAGAAGGAAATGATAAGGCTAGAGAAGGTTGGAAATTTTAAAGAATAAGTCAGACTGAGAGTTCATTATCTGAGAAAGGAATAAAATATATGCCTCACTAGGGTTAGGGACAAGGGATCTGTGGAAGTAAATTTGTCGCATAATTTAAGGACTCGGAGCAGGAATCCTTCTATATTTGACTCGGCCAATAAGAGTGTTGAGCAATCAAGCAGAAATGGGGGGAGGAGGGGCTGTGTTCAAGTTACTTATTGTTGTGTAATAAACCACTCCAAAACAGTAGCTTAAAACAACAACCATTTTATTATTATTGCATAAATTTGTGGGCCAGGAATTTAGGCAGAGCTCAGCTGGGTGATTCTTCTGTTCTATGTGGTATTGACAGAGGTCGCTAAGTCGTATTCATTCAGCTGTCAGATGAAGTGGTCTAGAGGATCCAAAAAGGATTAATTCACAGGTTAGCCCCTTGGCAGGGATGGTTGGAAGGGTGGGGCTCAGCTAGGTTTCTCAGTCAGACCAGCTATGTGTGGGCTCTCCAGCATAGTGGTCTCAGGGTAGGTGGACTTCTTACACTACAGCTCAAGGTTCTTAGAGTGTTCCAAGGGGCTCAGGAGTAACCTTCAAGGCCTGATGGAGCCTCAGAAACCCGAGAATGTAACTTCTTCTATATTCTATTGGTCAAAAATGCCACTGTGGCCAGCCCACATTCAAGGGGAGAAGAATTAGATTACCCCTTTCAGTGGGAGGAGTGGTAAAGAATGTGTGGCCTTCTTTAATCCACCACAGTCTATAAAAATCTTTCTAGGCAAGCTCTTTGGGAAATAATTTGATAAACGCAATGATAGATATACCCAGTTAGGACTTAAAGAACAACTGCTATGGCTATATTTGTATCCAAGTGGAATTATGAATAAGCTAATGGACTTGTGTAAAAAAAGATTTGTTCATCTGTGATCCTGGGGATTCACCCAGTGTGAGAGAGCAGAGTGAGTGAGGGTGAAGGGAATAATGCACTTCAGCCCTTCCTGCACAATGCAACAATTATCGAGTGCCTCTTTGTGTGGGTCCAGAGTACGTATTGGAGACCTCCAAAAAACAAAATGGCCCTTGTCCCAAGGAGTTTAGACTCTATGGTAGTAGAACAGAGTTGTAAACATACAGGCGAATTTATGAAATTTTAGAAATTCAGAAGACTTACTGATACAAGTGTGATTAATCTTGTTTGTTAGGGTTTAGAGGAAACTTGGCAGAGAGACAACCCATAAGCAAGGTTTTCATGGAAGAGGAGGAGTTTGTCAAATGGACCAGAAAAAACAAACAGAATATGCAAAGACAGAGGAGCCTGAAGAATCATGACACGTGTCCGTATGTTTGTGTATCTGTGTGTGTCTGTGTCTGTGTGTATGTGTGTACTGCAAGTAGTTGAATATGTTGAGGAAGAAATGGAAGAAAATAAAATTGGAGAAGAAGGCAGAGGGCTTATATTTAAAAAACAATCTTGCATTCCATGTACTTGATTTGGAAAGTTAGGGGGAGACATTGTAGGGTTTTAAGCAGAGGTCTAACATGAACAGGTTTTATGTTTTAGGATGCTTTCTCTGGGCCATGGGTAGGTTGAGAGCCTGAACTGACCCAGCTGCCTTTCATTCTAAGTAAAGAGGAAGTTAAAAGTAGTTTAGCAATTATTCAGAAATCCTTTCTTACAACTAACTAAAATTTCCCTAGCTCTCACACATTTTTTCTTGTCGGACTCAGAATACTTGCCGTTGATGAATCAAATTGTACTTCTGGCTTCTCTTTCTCCTCCAGATAGAGAAGCCTTTTCCTCTTGATTGGCTAAGAATGTACTTTGCAGCCCTATTTCCTGCTCCAAGAAATATGTGTCTGATGGGAGATGCTCTCATAACAGCTTTAAAACCCCCTCTGCCTAACAAATTCTGAGAGATCAAAACAGAAAGAAATATTTTGGCTCTGGCATAGTGCAGGTACAAACGCTTGCTTTTTTTATTATAGAATTTATTTCAATTTGACATTCTTTATGTTGTTGTTTCTTTCTACCACATTATAAATCCTTCTTGGGCTGGAAACCACTTCCAAATCCTTCAGTAGCTAAGCTGCTTGGCATGTAAGCCTATGAAATTGGGCCATCACGGGCCAGTTTCACATCCGAGGTAAGTTCTTTATGTTAGAGTAAGATGACTTTCCAGGGTTTGAGCGGACTGTGTGCATATAATATATACATACAAAAACACTTTCATTGATAAATATGGAAGCTTTGAGTGAAATAACTATCAAAAGTGGGCAGGTAGAATTTTCTCAATTTATTTAAAAAAACAGCTCTAAGAAAAGATGGAGATTAAACCTATATTCAGACAACATCAATTAACTTTTGAAAGCATTAAATATCTCACTTATGAAAAAGTTCTTAATTCTAATTTTCTTTCATCATCATAAAAATTATTATATTTATTATTCAAATTAGCCATTTTAGGAAAAATAAGAGCAATATATTCAGTGTGGACAGACTGAATGAGTAGATATTAATCATTTGTAATGCACAATCCACTGCGATAGGAGACGAGACAGCAGCAGCCAGTGGTGGCTCTGCCCAGCTCCGTAGGTTACCTGGGCCACAGTGAGAAAGCGTGGGTGTCTGATGAACTGGAATGAGTTTATCATGCTGGACATTTTTCTGTTTGAAATGTCCTTGTAGCTGACCCCTTCAAAGCACCTTTTATTATACAAAAAAAATTGCGTTTGCCTTCAAGTACAACAGAGGATGCTCAGTAGAAAATTAATTTTATTTTTAATTAGGAGCTGTTCATATTATCTGGTTTATATCTAGTTCTGTCAGCACACCATGGTACTGCATTCTACATAAGCAGCAATTTTTACCAGAATAGTTCCTTTTTAGCAAAGATATATTTTACATAATACCTATCATGCTATGCATATGTAACACATTTCCTGAATATTGTATCCTTATATTTCATTCAAAAGAGTCCAGGGAGAACTAGAATAATATTTTGACATTTAAGCAAAAAAAGTAAAAAATAAAAGAAAGGAATTTCAACCATTAGAACAGTGGATATCAATTTCTGGCTGAACATTAGAATCATCTGGAGAGCTTTTAAAAAATACCATTGCCTATGTCTCACCCACTGGTATTTTTCTAAAAGTATCCCAGGAGATTCTAGTGTGCAGCCAGGCTTGGAAACCACAGCACCAAAGGATTCTTTGGAGATACACAAGTTATAGAGAGAGAAATTTTAATAATAATATTTGAGAAATATTTTCTTCATGGGTTATTTTCTTGGAGGCTCTTAAATAACCTGTACAATACTATATAAAATATTCCCCCCCAAAATCAACTTAAATGTAACAACAATTAGGAGCTCATTGTAAGTAGTACACTTTACTAGATGCTAAAAGTTCATGTGAAATGGAGAAAAGCTTACCTCAAGCACAGTAGGATTTACCAGAAAGCTAATGAGTTTAATTTCATGGCCTTCATTCCAAAGCCATGGGAAGGGCCCTAGCAGTGTGTTGATATATTCCTTTTTTTTTTTAATCTGCCAATGTCATAGAGTTTTACCACTGCTGTCTCTTTCCTCTCTAACTTTCCCATCATACTTCTCCCTGTGGTGAAGTGATTAGGGACACTTTTGGGCTCCAGCAAAGGGGAAGTTAAGTTGATGATACATTTAGTTTTGGTTTAGTAGAATATATTTATATGGGTTACTGTCATTTCTGTGTATTTTTAAGCTATTGCTAGCTGTCCTAATATAGGAATGGCTTGCAGAAATAGCCCTATTGCCCATGCACTGACTCACCCAGGCTAGTGACATGAAATTTCAGGACCAACAAAAAACTCATTATGACATTGATGAAAAACTGGTTAATGAATGTTGTCAATTCCAAGAGAATTTGTGATTAGTCACTGCACATGAAAAACTTGAATTGTCCTGAAGTCTTATAGCTCATCTCTGAAAGAAACTTAGAAGCTTTCCCAAATTCAACAAAAATTCCAACAATGTATCTGACATTACCAATGACAAACTTTTAAAATGAGAGAAACTTTTCAAACCTTTCTGTAATGAATGCTGGAGGAAAGATGGAATTATCTTTTTATTTTCTCCATAGAAAATAATTTTGCAAAATTGTTGTCAGATTAAAAGTTAAAGAATGCATCCAAAAAAATGTGTGTGGAAAAGTATTATAGATATGTGTCAGGAAGTTAGTTTTTTTTTTAATTGTTATTTATTTTTCTGAATCATATGATGTCTATGGACTTTGGCAGATTTTTTTTCAAAAAACTTTATTGTGATTTCTTTTCTCATTCTAAATGAATATTCACTTTCATATCTATTTTTGTAATTTTGAATTCTTTTTCTTAAATAGAGCCCCTCAAAACTTCAGCCCCCACCTTGATCCACCCCTGCCTTAGGAGACTCACAAGTGTTAGTCCATAATGACTTGTCCTAGAAACCAGCCATATGGTTAAGATTCCACCCTCCTCCAAAATTAAAGCATTTGGTTTCTAAGGAAAAGAAGACAAAGAGTGGGAAGTAGATGCTGATGTCAGGGGGTAGACAGGCCGGTGGGAACAGAATACAAAGACAAGGACTCTTTGGTCTGAAATGATGAGGGGCTACACTATTAAAATAGTGTTCATCATATCATATATACACAATGGTGAGCAGTTTCCAAAAATAAATCATATTATAGTTGTACCATGCATGTACTGAATCCATAGTAGAGTCACCTATACCAGCTAGGCACAACAAATTACAAAGAGAGAAATTAGCAATTTGCATACCACAAATACTCCCACCCTCCAATCCAGTCCATGAGCACTGGCCTCCACGTGATCGTGACGTGGGACACCCAGATCTGCTGGTCCCTGGTTCTCAGGTCCCCAAGGCCTGGTGTAGTGTCAGCATCTTCCTAGGCTGAGTATGAGTCTAGTGTTTAAAGGCACCTATGTTTTCATACAATGTGGAGCCTACACAGAAACCAAATTCCTCATCTGGTAATGCTGATAATACTCAATTTTTGCCTTTTGTGCTGCCTTTTCAACCTGAAATTTTCAAGTATATAAAAAAGTTGAAAGAATAGGACAATGAAAACCCATTTATCCAGTATCTACAGGAAGTGTTCTCATTTTGCCATATTTGCTTCATTCTCAATCTCTCTATGCATCTCTACATCCTTCTTTTTATATAACCGTTACAAAGTTACAGACATCACGTTGCTTCACCCCTAATACTTCAAAATGCAGCTCCTGAAAGAAGGATGGTTCCTATATAACCATAATACCATTATCATGCCTTACAAAAGTAACAGTAACTCCCGATATGATCCACATGATCCATACTCAAATTTCCCCAATTGGCCCAAGCATAACTTTTAGAGCTAGTTTTTTCAAATCGAGATCAAATCAAGTTTTGTACACTGCGTTTGACTGATGTGTCTCTTTACTCTTTTTTTCCCCCATGATATTGACTGTTTAAGAGACCATGCTCTCAATATCTTATAGAATATCCCACATGTTGAATTTATCTGATTGTTTCTTACACTAATTAATTTGTTTTGTTGTCTCTTGACTTTCCTATAACCAGATCATATGCTTGATTAGAGATAAGAATACTTCCTAGGTGACTCTAAGTACTGATTTTGGGATTTAATAATATAATATGGCAAAGTTGTCATAAGATGCAAATTTACCATATTATGTTAAATCATCTTCAATAGAACTCTGAAATTTCTGTCTGGGAATTTCCATCTTTACAGATAAAGATACTAAGGCTGGGGTGATTAAATGTCTTGCCTAAGATCACACAACAATGAAAAATTTAAGATCACAAAGAATCAGAATAACATGATTCAAGGCTTGTTTTAATTAGTCTTAGACAGCTAAAATGGGTACTTTGCTGAAGCTTGAGAAAGAACATGTTTGGAAGAAACAGATCAATATTCCTTTAGTAAGACATAATTCAGATGGAAAATACAACTGAATTCAAGAAATAGATTCATAAACAATAGATTTCCAAGATAAGGATACCACACCACTATAGGTCAAGGTACTATCTAGGTCAGTTGAACTCAGTGGATCCAGAACCTGAGAGTCATCAATGACACACCCTCTTTTACGCCCATGTCCAAGCCTGGTTGATTCTACCTCCAAAAACAGATCTGAAGTCAGTCCTCTCTTCTCCATAGCGCGTGTCACCATCCTCATCCAAACTTCCATCCTCTCTCACTGGGACCATTGCAGTGTCACTAGCAGCTCTCCCTGCTTCTCCCTCCACTCTTGGCTCCCTTCAGTGGTTCTCCACAAAGCCACAAGAGGAATCTTTTAAAATAGCAATCCTGACCACATTACCCTTCTCCTTAGTCCCACATACAGCTTAAAACTCTTTGAGGGCCTCCCATTGTACTTACAATAATGCCCACAAGTGTTAATACAGCTAATAAGGCTCAGCATGTATCTCCCCCTCTTAATCAATTTTATGCCCTTTTCTCTCCCCATCTGTTGCTCAAATGACTGGCCTTCTTCAAAAAAAAGCATCATGCTCTATGTTGCCTTTGGACAATTGTTCAACTTCTTCCCTTTCCCTGGGATGCTTTCCCCTTAGCTCTACCACACAGCTCCCCTCATCCAGCAACTTTCTAGTCCTCCATCAGTTCTCTGGTCAAATGTCTCTTCCTCAAGGAGGAAATCTTCCCCGACTTTGCAGATCTGTCTAGGACCCCCTTACTCCCTTTCATCATGCCTTGTGCTTTACTTTCACAGGTCTTACCATTGTTTGTAATTTATATTTAGCTTTGTCTTTACCGTCATCAGACTGAAAACTCCATGAGGACTGAGACTATGTGATTTCAATCACCCTTCCCCTAGAAGGGACTCATTAAGTTGCTGTTGAATGAATGCTGTTCTTGAAAAACCAATGAAGCTTACCTCCCTAAATGCTTAAGGTTGGTCACCAAGAAACAGGTAATGGATGCAGAAGCCATAGTTTAGAGGCCTGGGCCATAGCATGGCAGGACCCAGGCATTATGGAGACCTCCCATGCACTTGCAGGACAAATACAATATAAGCAAGGAGCTTAGCACTAAGAACACACCTTATAAATCTCAAAAACCTTAAAAAATCTTAAAACCCTTCAATAGCCATTCCAAAACTTCACCATATCTTGATGGGTAAAGATACAATAAACAATTAGGAGTGAGCTCCATCAACCCACCATCTTTTTCCATCTCAAATCCCTCTGCCTATTTACTATCCTTACCACCTTTCCTCCAATCCCAGAGCACAAGGTAGCCCCACTCCTTGTTTAAAGCCAACCCTTCCTCTGTGCTCCTAATCCAGTTCCCTCCCATCCCCCTCAATTTCTCCCTAAATTATTCTTTTTTTCTTATGTCTTCAAACTCTTCCTCTTCCTTAAGTCTCTTTCCCTTCCGACTATGAACACGTTCAAGCCTCTGCCTTCCAAAATATAAAATTCACCCTTAACCCTGCTTCCTTCTCTAGTTGTGACCCTCTTTGCTTAGAGAGTAGTTGACACTCATTGTCTCCACTTCCTGACCTTCCATTCTTCCTACAGTGTTCTGGCTTCTGCTGCTACTGTTTCATCAGAAATGCTTCCATCAAGTTCACCAACGAGCTCCATATTTTAAAAACCTTAAGGGACACTTTTACCATCTTACTGAGCTATTCTGCTACATGTGGCTATGGTGATGACTCTGTGATATTTAAAATTCCTTCTTCCTTTGGTAATTGTAAGCACAGTCTCTCTGGGTTCTACTGCACCACTTACTTAAGTCTCCTACAGCACCTCATTCTCACATTGGCCCTGTTAAAAGTGGTACTCCTTGGGGTTCAAGAAGTTACTTTCACTCTCTTAAACTACTACCACCTATATTTTAATAACTTCCAAGTTGATATGTCTCCAGTTTTGACTGCTACCTCCCCTCTTGAAAGTCTCAAAGGCATTTCAAAATTAATATGCTCCAAGCTAAACTCACCTCCTGACCCCACCTCCTAATTCTCCTTTGATTTTCCTTACCTCAGGTCCTTGTTACCATAGCTATTTAATAGTATTGTTCACTCAAAACAGAACTGGGGGAGGGGAGTAATCTAGAGTGCAAAATTGAATGCGAATACGGAGAATCCTCCTATTTGTTGAGGCACTGTATAGATAATGTTCATGGATGATCCCATTTAATCCTCACTTCTCTATGAAGGCATAATTACCTTCATTTTACATAAGAAAAAGCCAATGCTCAGATAAGTTAAGGTACAGACCAAGGTCACCAGCCAGTAAGTGGCAGAACAGAATTTAAATCCAGCTCAGTCTCCTTTAAATGCCTTTGAGCATTCCCCTCTATGCTACTATCACCTAATTATAAACTGAAACTTTGTGCCCTGCTATCTGCATGGTGCCCGCTGCCCTCTCCTTCACTAAGTCCCAAGACACCCAACTTTTTGTGAGTTTGGAAGAGACACAGTATTTTCATCTCATTTGGTTTCAAGGATCAGTGTGTGATCTATAAAAGAGCAAGTTCCTCTCAAAAGGGAAAGATTGGAAGGCTTCCGGGCTTGCCCTGGGTAGCTGATGGGATGGTTTCAATGGTCTGAATCACACCAACAAATAGGGACAGAGATGATGTGTGCTCCAGTTTTCCTCCAAGCAATTCCAAGTTCATTCTGTAAGTGGGGGTAAGCTAACAAGAGAATGAGAGACAGAGAACTGGGAGTAGAGAAAGAGAAGAATATACAAAGTTTCCATTTTAAGAATCCTGTCCAGGACTTTCTATCGTCATCAAATTAGTATTAAAGGTTACTAATTTGAAAATTACCAAGCTGAGAGGCAAGGGCCAAGTGGAAAGCTGTTGTGTACATTTGCTTCAAGAGCCTTGCATGCTCCAATGTGCCCTTGGGTTTATTATTTGATCAGTGCAACCCAAGTCCACACGCTCACACTTTTTTCGTGACTTCCCTATTTTTTCTCACTTCTCAACATGAATTAAAAACTTTCTTATGTTAGATAAGTCTTAGCATCACCCTAGTTTCCAAATAGGATTGTTTCAAGGGAAAAATTTTCTAGATATTCAGGCCATTTCTCTTGCATAGGCCCTGCCCATGGATCCTACATTCTGCTGAAGAACTGAGATAAAAGTAAGGAACAAAGACAAATAAATGATAGTTATAAATGCTACGAAAGAAAACAAATGATTGAGATGGAGAGATGATCTCTCTAAAAGAGGTGAGGTTGATCTGAACGTGGACTACTCGACTTTATGGAAAATAAACAGTTGATATTTAATATCAGGCTTGAATTCTCAGTTTGTTGTGTCCCAAATCTCACTCAATTCCTGTTAATTTCGGGAACGCAAACCCACCCGTCCTGAACATAAGGACCTTGAGTTCTTGATGATCTTCTCTTTCTTGCCTCCTCAACCTCTTTTCTCTACAAGGGTCTCCTTGAGAGCATTTAAACTTATATCATTCTTTCTTATCTTAAAAACAAGCAAAGAAACATAATCTTTGTTGATCTTGAGTTATCTTCCCTTTTTCTTCTTCAACCAAACATCAAACATTTCTCATCTCTCATTTACTTCTCAACTTACTGAAATCTGGCTACTGAAATAGTTCTCTCCAAGATCATCAAATACCTTCTTACTCCCATGTTGCCAAACCCTTAGGACACTGTCAGCCAGGACAGTTTTGATTCTATTTTTTTGCAGTATTAGGCCTTCTGGATCACTCTCATCCTTTTGAAACTCTCTTCCCTGGGCTTCTGTGACACCATGCTCTCCTCCCCTCCCTCACCTCCCAAACTACCTCCACTCTTCCTTCTCAGTCACCCTTTCAGGCTCACCTTCCTCTGCCTCTTAAATATTAGTGTTTACTAGATTCTTTCCCAGGTCCCTTTCTCTTCTCATGCTACATAACTTACCCGGTGGACTCTTTTACTCCCATGGCATCTGGCACTACATAAATGTTGATGTCTCCCCAGTCTGCATCCGTGGATCTTGCTTTCTGAGTCAGAAGAATACCTGAGGCTGAATCCTGGTTGTGCCATTTATTAGCTTCTGGCTTGAGCACGTTACAAACTCTTAGTGCCCCCATCCTCTCATTTTAAGAGTAGACATAACAACAAACTTCACTTGTGTGGTGGGTGAAGTCCCATTACAATTAGTCTACCTGTCCCTTTCCCAGTCACATCGTCTGGAAAATGAGGAAGTCTCTCCATCATCTACCTGGACTTTTCTTCACTTTAAATTCAATAACTCAATGTTAAGTAGAATGAAAGAATAAAAACTTGTGACAATGCACTCTTCATATTATTTGAGGAATTATTTGCTAGTGTCCACTCAAAGGGGGCACCAGCCATGTCAAATGTCTAAAATAAGTCCTACCTAAATCCACATGGAGGAGGAAAGGATTTCCCATCTGACTGATTGGAAAAGCATAAGAAGGATCCATGAGTTGGGATCATCACGACAATATGAGGTAGGATGAAAACCACTGTCAATGCCAGTCCCCCTCAGGGCTTCTAAAATAGAAAGGGCCAGTATTTCCTTTAAGAGCAGTGCTGGAACAAAGAACAACATCTCTTTAGAAAGAGATGATGTTGGGGAAAAGACAAAGGTAAAAAGAGATACTAATCACACCCCTTGGATCCACTTTAGTCATATTATATTTATGCAGAAATATTCTGATCTCAAAAATCTCCCCAAAAATATTGCATGACAGAGTTTCATTCTACACTGTTGAAAAGGTTTTCAGTCATTTATTCATTCAGAAGCTTCTAGAAATTATTTGTTGAGTGACTGCTATGTTCCAGGCACTGTGCTAAACACTTGGGATAAACGGGTAAACAAGACAGACACGATCTCCATTCTCCAGAAGCTTCGTTCTGGTGAGGAGAGACACAAAATTTAAAAGGAAGACCTGAATGGTGAGAAGGAGCCGGCCATGCCCACAGCTAGGAGAGGCTCACCCCAGAGAGAGAACCAAAGCTGGAGGCAGGAAGGAACAGGAAGAAGGCAGTGTGTCTGGAGCAGACTGAGGGAGAGGAAGGGTGGAATAGGAGGAGATTAAAAAGGCAAGCAGGGACCAGATCACAAAGACCCTTAGGACTTTATTGAGCACCAATTACTATGCAAGACACTTTTCAAGGAGCAGAGAGTATTGTGCTGTTTCTACTGCATTCCACAATATTTTCCAAACGGTGGGTCAAGAAATCAATTTAGTGGATTAGATCAACATTGTTTAATGACACAATAGAATAAAGTAGAATACAAAATATCAGAGTGCATTGCACATAGTAAAGATGGATAAGTATTATTTGTGCAACATTCATTTCACTTACATGTACACATATGTGTATATGTGTACTAGTTCACAGTTTCTCAGCCTCAGCACTAGTGACATTCTGGGCCTGATGATTCTTTGTTGTGAGGGACTGTCCTGTGCATTGTAAGATGTTTAGCAGCATCCATGGCCTCTACCAGATGCTCATAGTATCCCTGCACACACCCAGCTGGGACAACCACAAATGTCTCCAGACATTGCCAAATATCTCCTGGTGAGCAAACTCTCCCAGTTGAGAACCACTGTACCGGTTGTAAAATGTTTCTGACAATGGATTGTGGTCTCTTCTGTTCTCTGAGAAAATGAAAGATGAGTTTTCATGTTCTCTCATGCCCCTTCTCCATCCTGATTCCTCCCTCTGTACCCCTCTATTTTGTTACCACTAGAAGTAAGAAGGCTTCCTCTACTTCCCCCTTCCATCTCATCCACCATCACCTTCTCCTCCCACTTTATCTTCTCTACCTCTTAATTCTTCTCACTTACCTCCTCGTCCCCCCAAAATCAAGACCAAACCAACTCTCTGAACATCTTTTTGGAAACCTGCGGATCATTATCTTTGTAGACAAGGCACGTGAGAGCGGCGGCAGCATCTTGCTTAGGTAGCCTACACCTCCTCACACGCTTTGCTCACTTAATGAGTGCCAAACAGGTGTGTGCTTCTGCATTGAGGACCTCTCTCTCTCTTTTACTTTTCTCCTGGTCTTTCTTTATGGATTCTGTATGTATATTCAGAAACTAGAGGTTCTGGAAAGATATCTCATCCTCTGGCAAAGCATTTGGAGGTGAAGGAGTGGGTGTAATCATCCAGGAGACATTTTAAAATAGACAAAAGACCGCGAGAGGCACCAGCAGCGGTGGGGAGCAGGGAATGACCTAACAGGTCTTTTCCATCCCTAATTCTTTGCTTCCCCTGCTCCGTGATGCCTCTCCGCTCCCTGCAGTGTGCATCTGCTGTCTGTCTCACACTCTCCCCCTCCCCCTGCAGAGGACGTTCTCTGTTACTGACACCGGCTCCCTCTCCCCCATGAGGCTGCGGACTCCTGTCCCCGCTGCTGTGTGCATCCACCATGCCTTTCTCTCTCCTCTCCTGCTGTTCATGTGTCCACCATCTCTCTCTCTTTCTGTGAGTCCTTCTCTTGGCTGCTTTTATATAAGCTAGATTGTTTTCATTTTTCACAGTCTCAATGCACCCTCTCAGCTTTCCAGTTCTCCTTCCTGCCTGCCCGCCAGTCTCCAGTCAGGATTTTCTCTTTCTTTCTCCCTGGAATGAAGCTTTTTCTTCCTTTCTCTCTTTGCCCACATAACCATGCATAAACACATGCAGACAAATGTCTTCTCACCCTAAATATCTTATAAACATGCTAGTGAGACATATACTGAAATGAATAGTTATTCTTCTTCCAAAAGCTTTTGAAAATGCAACTCTGTTCAAACTTGCTTGTTCTCCATGTGCTTGCTGGTTCATCTCTAGCAGAGCACGGATTTCTAGAGAGGGTGCAGGTCACACCTCCCCAGTTCCGGGTGCTCAGGGTGGCCAATAAAATACATTTTTTTAAAAGGAAATATCACTAGCACTTCAGGTGGCACAGGCATGTAAGAGTCTCCAGTTAAACTCCTGAACATTTGTACATGCTGAGTTTCCCTTCTCTTTCTCCCACGGCTCCGACAAAAGTACCATTAGGCAGACTTCACTGTGTTTCTCTTGATCATTTGCTTGTGGGAGTATGGGAAGTCTTTCAAATGGGCCATATATGTAGCCATTGTGCTTCCCCATTTGTCCGCCAGGACCCACCAGACAACGATAAAACCACGGTGTATTTGTGTAGACTTTTCGGAACATTTGCACCCATTATTCTCTTAGCCACTTATAACAAGCCCAGGAGGAAGGAAAAGAAGGAAGGAGGAAAAAAGCAAACCCAGCTTCAAATGACTAACTATTACAAGCTAGGAACCCTCAGGGGTTTTTATACATAGTCTCATTTAAGTCTTCAGAGCAGCCATACAGAGTTGCTATGATGATCCATGCTCATAAAGACGAGGAAATTGGGGCTTATCCAGCTGGTGCATGGTGGGATCAGGTTCATTCACTCATCCAGTCAACAGCTATTTATTTTGAGGCTTGGTTGTGAGCCAGGCACTATTCTAGGCCCTGAATTCCACGGGATCTCTTTGCTAAGGGAGCAAAAACTTGCCTACAATTAAACAGAACTTGCATTACCAGCAATGACAAGAGGAAAGAAAACTAAGACCACCCTAATTAGTGTCCCAAGAACTCATACCTATAATGGCATGAAGAGTATGTACCATGGTTATCAAGAATTCTGTCAGAAATCCCTGTTTTGAATTTTCTGCCTTATGTGCCCAGAATAGCCTCCTTCATGAAAGAATAACTTTCTAAGCCCCTGCTGAATTGGTCTCAGAGAAGAGATGCATTAAAAAGACCCAGGCTCAGAGTAAGAAAGTGACATCGATTGCCTGGCCTGCTCAGCTGGACCACCTGGCCCTCGCATGCACATGCACCTGGGAAGCCATCCTGAGTGGCATTTACTTCCAGAAGGGCAGCACGTGATCTTTCCTATAAGGACACACACAGCTCTCGTCTGTGCCTTCCAACCTTCCAGTGTTTACAGCTTTCTCTTGTGGCCTGGAAACAAAAAAAGGACTGAGATAGTAGTCTTTCCATTATAGGGAAGGAAATGTCCCTCAAGCCGGGAGAGAGAGGTGAGCAGAGCATTCCACGTTAACCACTCTGGAAACACAGGGGCTGTGCTCCTGCACGTCCTCCCACTGGGCCCCCACACGCTGAAGCACTGCCGAAGGGAGTCAACAGCCTTTGGATCCTATAAAGAAGCCACTTGTAACTGCTAATGTGGAGCAAGATAATGAAGGGAGGCCAGGAAGTGTTCGGCAAAGTGATAATGGGGAAATTATGACATCTGTGGCCCCATTTGGTCTCTAGTCAATAAAGCATGCAGCCCAAATAACTCTCCCATTTCCCCAGAACTGTTGGAAACAGGGCTGGACCCAACAATAGGAAAGATTTGAAAAATAATATATAAGAATCCATGTTCCAGCCCACACTCGAGTCAACCTGCCATCAGCTCCCCTCACCTCAAACAGCATAAGCTCCAACACAATTAGAGATAGACCACCATTCCACAGCCCTCATGCTCCCTGTATCCACCTGCTTCTGTGGCCCTTTGACAGCATATCTGTATGCAGTACAGTGTATTTTTTTCCTTTAAGACTAAACTTAAAGGAAGAAGGTTGCTCTCTTTAAAGTCACATTGCGAATGCTCATCTGAGCTTTTTGAGAGTCTAACGTTTATATCTTGCCTTTCTGACCTAGCCCAAGAATGTGGTGGTTTTCCTCTATCGTGAGAGGAGAGGAGCATCTTAGCTCAGGATGAGGGAGTTAAATGCAGACAGCAGAAACACCGTCTTTGGAGAGCAGGGGGAGAAAGCCTCACACACTGCAAGCGATCTTATTTTCTCCCTCTCACGGAACTGAAAGGAAAGCCTTTTTTTTTTTAAAGAGGAAAACTCAAATAAAAGACTTGAGATGTTAGAGTGGGGGTGGTGGTGAATAAGCCAATCATTTTAGAATGAACATGTGGGACCAACTCTTTGTTAATAAAGATCAAAATATGAGTAATACAGAGTGAGTAGACATCCGCCATCATGACATCCCTTCAAATGCATCCTGGGAACAGGTTTGCCGCATTAATGAGAATCAGGATTGTTGTCACATAATTTCTAATTTCAGTCATGTCTAAATATGTAACTAATCAGCTAACACAATCATAATATTTCTTCAACTACAATCTGAATTTTATTTTAACCAGCCACCAAAGAAGAGATAACAATCCCACATTAAGGTGATGTGCCTTTAAAACAAAATTCGAATTTTGAATGGTTTGTCCTACAAATCGACAGGAGGCGTCACTTGAAGAGTGACATGAGCTTCAGAAAACAAGTGCTCTCCCTCTCAAATTCAATATAAAATGTAATTCTCCACAGAAATACTGTCCAGAAAGTTAATAAGGGGACATCTAGAACTAGGGATTTATTTTATTGCCTACATGCACACACACACACACATCGCCTTTATTAACAAACTCTTCTGTCACAGGTGCTGGAATATTTTTTACAAACCAAACCAATCAAAGAAGGTATGGAGAACGGATTTAGATAGCAAAACACATAAAAAAGGACATAATACCTAACTAGGAAAAGAAACACGAATACATACAACTCACACACACCTAATAAGGGCTTGATGGCCAAGAGAACTAGGGAGAAAGCATAGGGAAGAGAGGAGGCAGAAGGATAAGGTATGAAATGTCTGGATTGTCTGAATGGCAACAGCCATTTTATGTAAAGTGGTTATCGGGAAAAATTTCATAACTGATGCTCATTTTACTGGTTCCCTCTCACCCTGCAAAATGATTCCCAAGATTATTGAAAGAAGCATTCCAATGATGATAACCCTATCCATCCACATACCTTTCCATTCCAGCCGTTATTTATAAAATGGTGATATCTATGGTCCCTGAACACACAGCCTCAGAGGTAGACAAGGAGATGGACAGCAGAGGGCTGAATTTGGAAGATGTCTTCCTCTCAAGTAAGCCTTAGGGATTCGGTAACTAGAGACAGTCTCAGATTAGGAAATAAAGAAGGAAAGGCCAGTTGTAATGAGAGTGGGAGAATAAAAAAGGTGACCATAGAATAGCTATATAGTGATTTCCTAAGAGAAAGGAAGAATGGCAAACTCTTAGTCTCACCAGATTCCAGCCAGGTCTGTAGACAGTTTAGGGAGTATATGCAAGGGCAGATCATATATACGAACTGGTAGCCTAAGAATTGGATTCAGTCTGCAGATGAGTTTTGTTTGGCCTGCACAATTTTTTATTTTGCTGGAAATTCTGCAGATTGGCAATTTCGGCTGGGCTTAGCCAGGTGGTTCTTCTAGTCTTGGCTGGGCTTCTTTCTATATCAGCAGTCATCTGTAGGTTGGGTATGTGATTTGCTGTTCTTGGCTGGGCACTAGCACGTCTCTAGACAAGGACAGCTGGACTGAGTCAACTCTGGTCCACGTGGTCTTTCATCCTCCATTAGGATGGCCTGGGCTCGTTCATATGGTGGTTGGGCAGAGTTTCAAAAGAGTAAGAGAGAACTGGCACCTTGTTACTTTCACAGCTTTCTATTTCCAAAGTAATTCACAAGGCCAATCTGGCTCTTAAGGGTGGAGAAATAGATTTCTCCTCTTGATAGGAAGAGGTGCAAAGGCCCATTGCAAAGCAGAGTGGATTTTGGGAGGCATGAACAATTGTAGCCATTTTTGCATGCATTCTCCCACATCTGGTAACTAAGCCTGCATTCCTGAGTGGCAATAATCATCTGGATCCAAGTTATGATTGCACTTTTTAGGTGACTATGCCCAAGGTTCCTGGCATTCATTATCACCCTCTTGTTAAAACCAGCCAATCTGACATTTCCTGCTTGTCCTCTATTATCTTCTCATTTTTTTAAGGCACAGAAGTGAGCTAATAAATCCTTCCCAATGTATTGAGGGATCTATCCTTTCCAGGTATCTCTTGCTCTTTTTCCTCTCCTAACAGAAAATCTTTCCATGATCATCTCTTTTGACGTGACTTATTTTAATACTGCTTATAAATTCTGACATTTAATAAAAATGGATGCCGTTTCTAGGGGACAAAATTGCCCACAAAGATTCCTTTATGGCATCATGGCCTAGCTATGGCATGTAAGGACCCCAAAGCCAAAAAGATATGGCTGATTAGTCCTACAATAGCACGTATCTGTCCACCGATAAGGAGCAGAAAGGCTAAGTATATTTCAAAACACTTTTCAAAATCCCTGGACTAGAAAAAGAAATTATTCAGATCATAAAGTTCCTAACCATCCTCCCCTTCTTCTACTGTGAGTTGTTTTGTCAGTGATTCCAGGCAAGGAAAATTACTCCTGCTGTATCCCTTGTCTGGCCATGGAATCCTGTCTCCAATTCAATTTCTTTCTCTTCTGCTCCTCTTACCTCCAAGTGTAGAAATCTCACTCATCTTTCAGATTCAGCTCCAAGGCCATCTGAATCTCCTCTGATTTCTCCTCTCTCCTCAACCTGGTGCCTCATACCTTCATAAGACGTTCCACCATTACGCCTAAATTTGTAGTTTTTATGTATCCATCTCCTCCTCTCTTTGCTTACCGCCAGTAAACTGCAATTGTCATTGTACCCTTCTAATATGTATGATAATGTTTTCCATATTGTAGACTCTGAAAGACTTGTCAGAGGCATAAGTGAATACATGATTTCTATCTTGGTTTAACAACAAGGATTATCTCCAATCTCATATTAATTTACTGTACTTCTATCTGTTTCAAAATGCTGGCATGTGTATGATCTCTTTTTATCTCCCCCTGCCCCCCCCCCCAACCCCTGGAAATCATGATGCTTTGGTAAGAGCATTATGATCCCATTTTTGGATTAGGAAATGGAGGACTAGAGTAGTTAAATGATTTGTCTAAGGTCACTCAGGTAATGATTGATGGCTAGTTTAAAAATCCAGATCTCTTGGCTTTTAGATCAGTTTTTTCCCCCCTATGGACTCAGTGACAGCACTCTAATTTAAAAATTAAATATAAACTCTATGACATTTGGGTTGGGGGAGCTCCCAAGAACTCAAAGATCATTAGGAGCCCACAGTGCCTCAAATATGGAAAATTCCCTGGGCCGGTTGCTACAGGTATCCACATCAGATGGCAAAGAACATAGTCGAAAGTCTTCCCCACACAGAGATTCCCATTGATAGTTAATCTTTAATGGACTGGAAATGGAAAGTTGCCAGTTCCTAATCTAGTTTCCTCTAGCCTCCATTAACCTAAAGATTTTTCCTAGCTAAAATAGATAACAAAACAATCTAAGCTTGCATACAGTCCTTTACCATAGTTTCATTTGAATAGAGTCTTAGAATAACCGTGAGGGGTAGGTTATTGTCACTCCAAATTTACAGATAAAGAAATCAAGGCTCAAAAGTTAAATGAGTTGGCCCAAGGTCCCATAGAGAATAGCAGAGTCAGGACTTGAACCCAAAAATCCCTGCTAATCCTGTGCTGACCACCCACTGGCTAGAGAACACTTTCTAATATTTGTCTCCATAAAGATCTCAAGGCAATTCTGGAACATTCTGCAGGGAATGAACTCACTCTTCTCTGCTCTTTGTCCCCTCACTATCTCTCCCGCAGTCACTAGGGCTTGATGTCAACAACTTTACTCCTGAAGGCAAGCAATGTATCTACCTTCAGACAGTTGAGTGAGGCAGTCAGGAACTCTGTCTTGGGAGTCAGATGTGTGGCTCCCAAATGCGACCTGGGATTTCCCAGCTGTGTGAGTTGGGCCAAATTACTCTTCTTTACCCATAAAATGGGGCTGATAAGTGTAAGTACTTCCTGGAGTGGTTGTGGGAATTAAATGAGATAATTTTCATAAATGGCTTGTTATAATGCCTGAGATATAGTAAGTTCTCAATAGCATTGATAATGATGACAATGATGATGATAATATTGTGGATGCATTCATAAGAAGCTACTAACTTATGAGCTTTAACACTAAACAGTCTGAAAGAAAAGCACTTCTGTGAAAAATAGTATAAATCAGTCATCCCAATTGTCTGAGAATCAGTGATCATAGAATGAATGTATAAGCCATAAAATGCCTGTTTTAGGTAAATTGGGAGATCAATGGTGTGTAAATGTTTGTCACTGATTCATTTATTCAATATATATGTTAAGAACCAGTGATGCAAACATGAATGAGACATACATCTGCTTTCAAAAAACACACAATTTCAAATAGAAAATATTTGACACCGGGTAATAGATAACATTTATCAAACACATAACACTGTTCCAAGAACTCTACACATATCAAACTATTTAATGCACAGCAATCCTCTGGATTAGGTCTATCATTATACCCACTTTACAGAGGAGGAAACTGAGACAGATTGCAATTTACTTGAGATCACACAGCTAACAAGTGGCAAAACTGAGACTCAAACCCAGGGAGTCTGACTGCTAAGCCAGAATGCTTGTTAAAGTAATTAAACTAGGAGGCCGTTAGACTGATGTGGCTCTGAGGCCCTGGTGGCCTACATAAGCAAACCAAAACCTAAACCTGTAAATGCCTCAAGGTTATGAAATCAAAACCACTAAGGACAAGCAATCACAAACAGACAGGTAGGCTTTAAGCTACAGCCAATCAAATAATTTCCTCCCTTTGCTTCCGCCTCTTCTCTAAGCTCCTGTTGGCGGAGCTCTCCTAACCACTTCCCATTTGGGGCTGCCAGATTGGAGTCGATTTTTGCTCAAATAAACTCTCAAAATTTTTAATATGCCTCAGTTTATCTGTTAACATGCTCTTAACTATACCCTACACTATCTAACAGTAGGGACTCAATAAACCTACTTTAAAATAAACTAATATTTACCATGAAAGAGCTAAGTGTGTAAGCAGAAGTGTCCTCAAGGTGTGAAAGCATTGTACAGTCAGCAGGGATGGTCTCTCTCAGTCTGGGGAAAGAGAGGGGGATACTCCGACACACAGCAGATGTTCCAGGCGATCAAGGAGGGAAAGAGCATTTCAGGGGAAAATTACAAGGAAACCAATAAACAGTTAGCCATTGATGATTAAGTAGTGTGAGGGATCAGAATTGGCCACCCCGAAATGTGCCTCTTTGGCATGAGGATTATTTTGGGATAACGAGGATTATTACTCTTAAAAACTGCAGACATGGGAGAAGCTCTGAAAAGTAGAAGTTATCCTTTGTAAGATACATTTACATTTGTAAGGGAAATCTCCATCTGTCAATGTATCTCCCTCTCTGTACCAGGAAGAAGGGGGGATCACTTTATCTCTAGAAACTCTTATCAATGTGAAAGGCAAGGACTTAAATCTGCATAATAACTTTACTCTTATTTACTGTGCTTTTCTGGTAATCTGCCAAAGCTGACTCTCCCCACCTCCAACATCCTCCTTTGTCTTTAGCTGAAGATGGTATTTAAGATGAGAGCCCCCACCGTTTTGGTGAGTTACCCAGTTTCCTGGGTCTCTCCCATGTATACATGTTATAAAGTTTTGTTTGATTTTCTCCTGTCATTCTGTCTCATGTCATTTTAATTCATAGCCCAGCCAGAAGGACCCAGAGAGTGTAGAGGATATGTCTTCCTCCCCTATAGTAACTAGCTACTAAAGTTTTTTTTTTTTCCTTTTTGCAATTACTGATTATAGCTTTTAGTTGTTCACCTGCCTATTGTTAACTGTGCTTCCTAGGCAATATGCTATCTAACTCCCCCTAGGTTCCTATAGAAAACATCTCCCTGGTGCCTGGGTCACCATGATAATGGGTGTTTGAACTGTTTTTCAGGAATTAGAACCCCTTGTCCACTTCAAGCCAGTTGAGACCACCAACCCATCAATTGGGCCTGGGCAGATACCAGATAAGTGATCTTTTGACGTTCAGAGGCTTAAAACTCCACCCTCAGATCATGCTAACACCACCATTTTGTGAACATGAAGCTGGGTACCTGAGGGGTACTGTAGATATTAAACCAATTTGCTGTTTTTCTTGTTTAACTTGAGGAGTGACTCAGGGGTCTTGAAGATTTGTGAGCTTGTTTTCTAGAAGAGTGTGCTTGTTTTGCAGGAGAAAGAGAATGACTTCAGGGAGGTTGCAATCTCTGGGTAGCTGGTCCTCAGCACCCGTTGAAGCCCAGAAGTCAGATTGCCCAGGGGCTTATCGGGAGTGACTTCTTTGTTCCTCCAAATCTCCTCCTGCCAAGCCCCTTAGCTCTATAAAACTCCCTGCTTTTTGTTCTGGGGGAGGTGGATTTGAGTGAACCCAGGCTCCCACCCACTCGTTTTGGCCAATTCAAATATATCTTTCTCTATCTCCAAGCACCGATGTCTCAGTGTTTGGCTTGCTGGGCCTCAGGTACATGAATTTAAGATTAAGAGGTTCGGCATCAAACATGCGTCCTATGAAGAGGCATGAAGTCTGACTACACTCACACAGATCATCAACTACCTCACCTCTCCTCACCTCCAATCTTCTATCTCCACATTTCAGACAACCTTGACCCCTACCCCACAAATATCCCTGAGTCCCCATTTTCGGGGAGGTGGATTTGAGACTCATTCTCCCGTTTCCTCACTTCGCTGCCTTGTGATTAAAACCGTCTCTCTGCTGCAGTCTCATCATCTTGGTGTTTGGCTTTCCAGGCGACAGGCATAAATGAACCTGGTTCCGTAACAACAGCATCTGTGAAGATTCAAAGTTCCCAAGGAAAAACACATCCAGAATTCCAACTCGAGAGGGCTGCAACATTTCCCTGTACTTACAATGGGCCAGGGATCCCGCTTCCAAAATGGAGTCAGGGATCCCCCATCAACCAGAGGCCAAAGATCCTTCCATCTGTCTCACTCACTCCAGCTATGAGGACCTCTCAGAGCCTACTGCCCCACACAGCACACTGCTCAATGCAGATTGATACGTGCTGAATGAATGAATAAGCCCCCTTTCCAACTGGACATGGGCTGGAAACTAAATGGAAACAGGAACTCTGAAGTTAGAATGTGTGCCAAGGTAGATGCTGCAGAGATGGGAGATGGGGAAGGAGTGACAGGAAAAAAGTGGAAACTCCAGTAGCCAGGATCCCCTTTATCCAAAATGTTCCTAGAATGTGTTCTTTTCCCAAGGATCTTTCCTGGCTTCAGGGAAAGCTGGCTTATCTTACTTTCCCCATTCTACTCCACTTGCTGCTAATGATTTTTTTTTTTAATCTTTTACACTGAAGGGCAAGGAAAGTGGAAAAAAAGAAAAGAAAAGCTCTGCATTCTCCAAAGCACACTCCACCCCCACCTAAGCTATTTGAACCAGCCCTAGGTGGAGCCTTCACTTTTAAACGCAGAAGAGAAAAACAAAGCCACTCAGAGATGCCGATCCTAAATCTTTAAGCTCTCGAAGGACTGTTGAAAGAGACATATACATTTCAGAGGGAAACCAGACTCAGACACCCTGAGTATTTGTAGGAAGATCTGAGTTAAGAACTTTAGGATAGAGTCTGGATTACTGGGAGAAGGAGAATTCAGTCCGCAGAAAGAATCGGAGCTGAACAGCTGGTCAAGGAAACCGTTAGCCCACCAGCCTCTGTGACCATGTTTGTGGATGCCTAGTGGTTAAGGAAAGCGGTATGGAAACCACCTTTCGAATGTGAATGCCTCAGCAGATGCCAGTCAGGCAGATTATGACACCAGTCAAAAATCCAGCCCCTCCTCCCATCAATGCTTTCCACAGCTCCTAGGACCTCAGTGAGTACACCCAGAACAGACAGACAACCAGGGTCACTGTGTATGGTTGTGAAAGTTGTAGCTTTATGGGTAGCCCAAGACAACCCTGGGGTATCTCTTGTTGTCAGGGATTATGCCTCTGCCTCCTAACAGATGGATAGCTCCAAATAGAAATTAAGTTCAGTTATGGAGAAATAAGCATAAGTTTCTTGCACACTGGAAATTTTGAACGGAGATTCATACCTGCTACTCGTCCTCCCTATTCCTAGAGCCTGAGTCTGTGAGAGTATAGGATGTACCCTCTTTCAAACCTAATATCTTGTCTGTCACTTTTGAAATGTCTGGAGTCATCCTAACCTCTCCATTCTCTCTAAATTATTTTGTCCCTAAACTCGTACAATCTATGTCATGGAGATATTCATTTAAAATGCAGGTTCCTGTGCCTTAGGAATCAGCCTCCCCAAGTCCAAGTCCGTGAAGCATTCTTCTCTAACAACTTCCTGCAGCCTCACATCTCTGTCCCCTGAGCTCTGCCCTCAGAGTGGGTACTTCACTGCCCACTCCATAAGCATCCTTCAATTACCCCTTAGGTGATTATTTTGTTTTTCTAGCTAGAGTTTCACTTCCTTGAGGGCAAGAACAATGTGTAAATACTTTTAATCCGGGGAAGAGAAAAAGAAATAAGCATATTATGTGCCAACCACTGTGCTAAGAGGGTTCCCACATGTGTTCTCATTCACTTCTGACAAAAACTCTTCAAGGTAGTATGTCAAAGCATAATTTTCCAAATGTTGAAAACATAATTCTTATACAAATATATAGTGAGCAAGTGTCAAATTTTATTTAGCTCATTATTAAGGAAACTAGCAGGATGGCAAAACCAGTTCAAAAGAGTTATGAGAAACAGGAATTATAATCAGTGGGGTGGGGGTGTGGGGACAGGAGAAAAAAAAAGAAATGGTAAGAAAGAATTGCTAAATTAGTTGCAAAACTAGTTAATGTCCTACAAGACAATAAAACCATAACTTGTGGGGCTATCTTTTCTACTGGAAGGAAATATATATCATCGCATCTTACCAATTTTACAGAATTGGAAAATATTTGGATCCTAATCAATTATGCAAATTTACACTTCCCTAAATAGTCAAATGACCTTGAGGTAGACTTTCTGGAAAATGTTCTTAGCATGGCATTAAAAGATCACTTTACGTTCTTTTTCTGCCTCATTTCCTGTTTTGGAAGTTTTTCTTAACAGTAGGTTATTTATCCCCATTTTACAGATGTGGACATTGAGGTTCAGCTTAGTGAAGTCCCCTGCCTATGACCACAAATAAGTAGAAGAACCATATATCAGTGCTAACCTGTGTCTGATTCCAAAGCCCAACTTTCTTCTACTATACTATACCATTAGACACATAAAAGGTATTCAATAAATATTTCTAAATTGATTGACACAAGAGTTGCGTCCACAGGCTTAGTTTATAAAATATTAGCCAAGTAACTTAGAATAGTTAATACCTGCCTTAAAGTGCTTAAAATACTTATTGGCAAAGCTTACACACTCAGAAAAAGAGAATTTGATTGATGATTCTTCAATTCTGGGTCAGATCCTACATTTTAGAGAGACAAGAAACCATCTTCCTTGCATCTCTACTGTCAGCAGGATTGTCTTAGATACTGCAGATGTAGCATCTTAACTCTGTACCACTTGTCTTTAGCCAATCATTCAACAAATATTTTTGATTACCTATTGGATATCAGGAACCCTAGTCCCACCAAAACCACAATTCGTGTTAAGATACTTTAAGGCGTATAAAAACAATTATTTTATTTTATTTTGAGAGTTGTAAGATTTTATTTCAAATGATCAGAAATAACCCAGTGTTGAGCAGTGATGTCACATCTTAAAGACTGAGAATTGGCTTGGCAGTTAGAGGACCATGTTGACTTCCTTTTTCAATTCTAGTAATTCCCTACCCTTTTGAGGAGCGCCATCAAAGGTGACATTTGGTAACTGCCAATGCAAGAAAAATAATATAATTTTTCTTTTCAAGAGAAATGCAATGCATTTTCACTTGGGAAGAGTCCAATACTTTTTCAGTAAGCCATACCACTTTTCCTTTCTATATAACGTCAGTAAATCTATTACTTTCTTCTTATTGAACACTAATTTTCATGCTGATTTGTGTGGTTGTCATACTGCTTCTGGACAGCAGAGGTCACTATTAACAGGTACACTGGATTGCCAAATTTTAATAAATGCAAAAGAGCTAGAGGAGGAAGCAGATTTACCTAAACTGTGTACTCTGTGGTCGTTGTACAAAACGACCAATAATGCCGTGCATCCTTTGAGACCCTCCCCATCTCCTCTCCACCACACACATACTGGAAAAAAGTTCTCAGAAAGACAGTGTTTACTGGTATTCCACTGGTATTCTGCAGAAAAAAAATAGGAAACTGGTATACTAAGGAAGAGGCTACCAGTTGCCTGATTAACAACACACGAGTAACCAACAATACATAAGTAACCAACAGACTGTTCTCTTTAAAAACTGAAATAAAAATCCTCATCTTTTCCTAGTGATAATACAGCCATCAATATCAGAATCCTCTTACGTAATAGCCGCCTGGTCATTGACTTAGAAGTCACTCTTTAGCCTAATAGTATAACCAAGAGAACTCTGGTATTTGAGGTTCCCATCTTTGGTTTGACCAATTGCTGATGATAAACATTCAAATCATGAGAGTTCAAGTCAAGGGTACTAAATTCTAAGGTGCTTTTAACATCTAAAGATTGAAATGTTAGTGTCCAGGCCCTAGGCCAGTGGTTCTCAAGCTTTAACCTGCATCAAAATCACCTGGAAGTTCTTGTTAAAACATAGATTGCAGGTCCCATCCCCAGAGTTTCTGACTCGGTAAGTTTGGAGTGGGACCCATAATTTGCGGTTCTAACCGGATCTCAGCTGCTTCCATTGCTGCTGCTCAGGGGCCTTACTTTGAGAACCACCGCTTTCCACCAAAGCGTGAATTACACAACCAACGTAACACCATGGCCAGATACAGAACAAAGAAAAGAAAAAGCTTCTTTCTAGAGCTCGGCCAGCCATATTCTGGCTGGCTGGAACTCCATCTAATAACGTTGTTATTCTGTTGATATTTTAATCATGTCCCACGTCATCCCATTATTTTTCTTCTGCCCTTATCTCCATGTTATTAAATGTTTTACTGGTTATGTCACTGCTTCCAATCAACGTGTCCAGCACCTCAATGTTTGTGCTGAATTTTTTATCTCAAGTTAAACAGCTTTATAACAGAGTTAAATTTTCTGGCACATTGACTTTAGAGCAATGGACAAAAATCATAAAGAGACAAAGAGAGTAAGCAAAGCAGTGATTGAATGAGAAGAGTTTTGTTGAGAACAGCCAGAAAAGGCCTAACTAACCAGAATTTTCTAAATATGGAACTGAGCACCCCCCTCCTTTGGCCCATTGTTTGATTCAATCATTAGCAGGCAGGCCGGATCTTGACTAGGCGTTAAATAGGATGCTATAATATGACATAAACGTCCATGCTAATAGAGAGAACTATCAGCAGTAAAAATATGGAGAGTGAATATAATGCAAAAGCCATATCAAAATATCACTGACTCATGAATTCATCTCTCCATCTCCAGGAAATATATATTAGTGTTTTTATAGTTACATTCGTTGGGTCAGATGGAGCAGGTGAATAGCCACAGTACAAATACAGAGTCTTTAGTGTCCTCATGAAAGAATTCACCTCATTTCTCAGGGCTGTGAGTGAATGAAAATAAGAAATTACAATGGAAATCGCACTGCAATCTTCACTCTAGGCTAGGTTACAATGAAGACCATAATAATACATAATAAATATGCAGCAAACCATGCCTGTTAAAGGAGATGATCCTTCTGCCGGCACACGGTGCACACCCATCATGGCTCGTACAATAGGCCAACTGCTCCACGTTGCAGGAACGATGCTGCTAGCAGTAATTACAGGCACAAGAATTTTCTGTGCACAGAGAAGAAAGAAGGTAAAAGTACCTTTGACAATACAGGCCCATATACACTTGCTTTGTATGCAAAACTGTCCTGTTATGACACTGTCACCCTTGCCTTTTGAAATGAATATTTATAAAGAAGCTTCTCGAACAACTTCATTTTAGACCCTGGCTGCAATCAAATAGGTTAGGCTGAAAGGGCCAAGACTTGAGAATATTAGGATGTCCAGGGCTATGAAGACAGAGAGGCAAGATGAATTCTAACCACAACTTCAACATAGTACTTTAAAAATAATATTTTATGAATTCGGTGCACATACAGACTTCTTCAGGCAGAGAGAATTTGCATTTTAACTAATTCACTTTGTGATAAATATCAGAAATGGAGGAGTGTGCCCCCCTTCGTGATGATAAAGCCTGGAGAAATTCCTGTCCACTGGATTTTGGGGTGGTGCAGCATCTCAGGTCTGTAATTCTCGTGTACTGTCGGCAGCTTGCTGCAAAGCACAGAGCATATGGCATCCTCCAAGAATTCGCTACCATTTTTTTTTTAACGTGTGAGTCAGTCGGTCACTCTTGTTCCTCTGTGGGATAATTCAAACAGCTGATCCCAACCAACTTGAAGGTGGGAAAAGCTCTTTTTCTTACTTCTATCACACTGGCTTGTGTAGGGTTATAGCATTTTGTCCTTGGCTAATTTAATAGTACCTAGCTAATTGGCCTCACTACCTCTGAAATAAAGAATGGAACAATCCGTTCTGCCCACAGGGCATCTCAGCACCAAATAGGCTGAGTTATATTTTTATGTAAGCAAAAATTAACTTTTATTGGATGGCATCTTAAATGAAAATAAATTGCAAATTTGTTTTCATTTCACTGACACTGAGAGATACTGGAACTGTCACTGATTCAAGATCAGCTCTGCTTAGAAAAAGATGGAAAAATCTAAGAGACCTTTAAATAGTTTTCATCTTAGTCAAGATCTTATAATCTAATTTATAGAATAATATTTTCCTTCAATCTATTTTTTGTTTTGTTTTGTTTTGATCAGAACAGGAGCATGTCTACTGTAATTTCACTAACTATGATACTCTTGACACTTAACATAGAGAGAGGTCGTGAATATCAGATTTCTGAGAGTTCTTATCTTTCATGGTTCACAGATCTCATCTCTTCTTTGATCATCAGGGTTGCTCCCAAATTGAATCTGTTTTTCTCTCCCTTCTCTCTCTACAGCCAACTATTTTTTTCTGGACCAAGAGATTAGTGAAATCATGGCTAGAGTGAAAAAGTACCTAGTGAACCAAAGGATGATAAATGAGTAAATAAATTTCAAAGAAAAAAATTTAAAGAGAGAAAAAAATATGCCTAAGAAGAAAGGTGAATAGAAATATAGATCTGGAAATCAAACTTGAGCATCATGTATATTTAAGGATAATGAAAAGAAAACCCTCCAAAGAGATGATTTAACCCCAAAGGAAATCTTTCAAACAGAAAAATGTCTTCACAGCATTTTACTGACACAATTTCCAAGTTTACATTTAATTGCAATTAAAATGCTAAACAAATTCTAGGTTAGACTCAAAGAAAGTATGAGTTGAGATAGGCATGGCAAAGACAATTGAATTCAGAAATGAGTAACCTGCCCCTCTCTTTCTAAACAATGGCTGTGGTTTCACTAAAATGTCTTAATCCAATAACAAATAAATGATGTGATATAGAGTGACACCAAGGAGAAAACCATGACATTCTTCTTAATTATCCAGCTGCCTCAAAACAGACACACATTGGCCAAGTGTTTTCTGGATTCCAGTGGCTCTTCCAGATCTCCTGGACAGTCAGGAGTCCCAGTGTACCAACCCAGTTCCTCAGGGTTTAATACGACCTCCCCAAGTATCCAGCCGCCCTGGTTCAATTAAAGGAAAAACACAAAAGGACTGGGGTGTGCGTTCTGTTTTTCTGTCCTGGCTTATCCAGGGCAAGGTTTCCCTGGTCTTCCAGCACCTGTGCCCCCCACCTTATGCCTCATCAGGCCTCTTACAGCTTTTCTCAGAAAAACAAGGGAGGCATCTGCTCCAGTTGAGAAGTGAAGGGAAATTTTTAAGAGAAAGGATGGCAAGGCAGCAGAGAGAAATGTTAATGACTAAGTGGAAAGGAAGGTAAAAGGGGAAAAAGAAAAAAAGGCAAGAGAGTTAAGACGATGCCTAGCTACAGAACAATCAGGAAAGAGTGGCTCACTAGAGCTGGTCCCAAGGTTTCCTGAACCTTAGAACAAAACGCTGCAGCAAGCTGAAATCCCTGAGACTGTCACCGACACTGGAGACCATTCTTTCTTTAAGCAGCTAGCCTGGACCAGGAGTTTTCAGCTTGAATAGATCCAGAAACATCAGCCCTGGAACTAAAGCCAATGTCCAAAGGCCTCCATTAATGCACATTCTGTGCAATTCATGGGAGGGTGACACAGCAGACTGTGCTCCAATGTTCTACCTTGTGATACCAAATGTGCAATACTTATTAAAAGAGGCAGCATTAAATGTGAACACAGATTTTTTTTTTTTTTAAAAAGCTGAACAAGTGCAAGGTATTACTATCACAATATTTAATATTATTAAATATTTAATGCTGTCATTTTTCTGAGCTTGATTTATTAAGAAATATGCAATCAATATTTGAAAGCAGCTGTGCTGTCACTAAAAAATCTTCCTCCAAAGAAAAGAGTGATCTTTGCAAAATGGAAATTGTATTAAAATCCACCCCTTCCCACCTCCCTTCCGCTAGCATTTCCCTGCTTACCCTTCAGTGGTCTTCCACTGTTCCCAGGAGAGAGAAAACTCCTTTAGGCTCTCTACCTGACCTCTGTCTCCTCCTGCAGCCCCACCTCACCCTCCTTCTCTGGGCTGCAGCCAGCCTGCCATGTTGTTCCTCATACTCACCAAGCTCCCTCTGCCACAGGGTCTTCTGCATGCTGTTCCTTCAGTGTGGGACACTCTTCCCTTAACTGTTGGCCAACTAACCCCTACTCTTCCCTCAGATTTTAGTTCCAGAGCCACTTTCTCAGAGAAGCCCTCCCTGACCTCCCTAACGGAGCTAATCTCACTGGTCCAGGCTCTCAGCAGCCCATGTGCCTCTCTCTCTCTGCTACTGTTAGCACAATGCACTTGACCTTTGAATGATGTCTGTCTCCCTCAGAAACTCTAAGGTTCATGAGAGTAGGGACCGTGTCAGCTTTACCCACCATTTGTCTCAATGCCAAGAATATGTCTGACACATAGTAGATGTCAATAAATAATCATTGAATGAATGAATGAATGAATGAATGGAAAGAATGGGTCCATCATCAGGAAGTTAGCCATGGTCCATCTCAAAAAAAAGAGCAAGTTTTTGGATTATAGTTCCCCATCAAATATTGATTTGTTGAGTAATTTATTCAATAAGTATCTATAGTGCTCCCTGCTAAGTAGATTAGATATAAAAATAAACAAAGCACAATTCCTGCCCGCAGACCATTTATATTCTAGGTTCTGTAAAATGCCAGATAATAAATATTTTCAGTTTTGCAGACCAGATGATCTTGGTTGCAACTATTCAACTCTACCCTGTAGTATAAAAGAAGCCACAGGTGATATGTAAATAAGTGAACATGGCTGTGTTCCAATGAAACTTAATTTATAAAAACAGGTAGTTGGTTGATTTTGGTTGTTGGTTGGCGGTAGTTTCCCATCCCCTGCTCTGGGAGAAATAACAGGACATATGTGTAGATGCATATAATACTTTAATTCACTTTAAATATTTTGATTATGCAGTCATATTATGTCAGGTCCCTTCTATGGGACTAGGTTTTTTGGGCACACAAGATGAGGAAGGCTAGACTTGCCCCAGGGGAAACTCACCATGTAAGGAAAGAGACCTACATGCCCATTCGTTCTTATAAAATAGCTTGAAAAAGACACAAGATGAAAGTGTCTATGTAACACAGTAAAAACCAAGTACTCTGAAAGCTCCGAGGAGGCAGGGATGCAGGCATTTCATCTGAAAGATTCATCCCTAGTAAGTGGCACATAGAAAGCCAGGCTTTACAGAGAGAATCTGAATGCCTTGGGTTGGGTAGCTACCAAGGAAAGAGGCAGGGGGCAGGGGACCCTGGAAGAGCCGGTGAGAGGAGCTGGTTAGAAGGGTCTGAGTTAGTGTGGCAGCTGCTGAAATGGGGAGGAGAGGACAGATTCCAGGAACATTACAGAGGTTCCATCTGTGAGACCGACTGCTAATTGGTTTATACCATAGTGATATGGCAGGGCTGTCCTTCAACTTACAGAGATAACGCCACGAATGTGAGCTCAGAGTTGTTTACCCACCACTAGTGATGGCAGAGGCCCTGAGTCGTCAATGCTCCATCTACCAGATCGCCCTGTGACCTACATGCATTTATAAATGAAAGTCCAAGGTTAGGAACAGCACGAATAGCTGAGAAACATAATTTGACTGCATTTATGCGCTTAGGCTAGTGAGCCTACCATCGAAGCATCATTGATGGATAACAACTCTTCTGTGTAAGATTTCATCTTACCTTTGGTTCTGAGTCTAAGAGGGACCATCTCTTTGTCACTGCCTTTAAAAGCCAGGCCTTATCTGGGAAGACCCAGTTCTAAGCTTTCTAATCAGAGCCTGATTTGCAACTTGTTCTTCCCAGGATCTGGAGAGCTGTTCTGGGGATGTGGGGTTATAAACTTGAGAGATCTGAGGAAGAACTCCTTGGCACCCCAAAGTGTGCACTGCTTGAAGCAATGAATCCAACTGCTCCAGCATTCACTTCCTCCAACACCCTCAGCTGGAAATGCTAATGAGCAGTGGAAATATGGAAGGGAAAGAAGGCAGGCAGGCCCAAGGGGAGGCCAAGAACCAAGGGCGGCTGGTAGAAAGCCCCACTGATTAATCATCCCCTGACTCACCCAGATCTCTTGGACCATCTTTCACATCTCAACTGTTTTACAAAGCTCTGTGGGAATCTTCATTAGGCTCCTCTATCTTAGAGCCCACATCCTGCTCCCTGGTGGGCTGTTCTTCACAACATAAGAGTCACTGAGAAAGGCACTGGGCCTGAGGGCTCTGACTCCAATTCCAGCTCCACTGAGTAACTTACAACAGCTTATTGTCTCTTATGAAATTTCTGATTCACTCTCAGAGTCTCACAGAAGAGGTAACACCATTCATCACCCTTCAGCATGATTTTATTGGCACAATCTGACTAAAGTTAGAAAAACCACACATTAAAGTAGAGAAGTATTCTTTTCTGTAGTTGTGAGCAAAGTAAGAGGTGTGGAGGCAGAATCCCCAGGTTCAAATCCTACCCTCCCACCATAGCTGATGGTCTGATGTTAGGCAATTACTCAACCTCTACAAGCATGTGTATCTCAGCTCTAAGATAGGAATGGTGGATGGGAGTATAGTAAAGGGCTTCAGAGGTTATAAAACTCTTTTTTTGGCTCTTAAGAGAGAAGGCATGGTTATAAGGCATAGAATTTGCAGTGAGATTCAAATTCATGTTCTACCCAATAGGTGAAACATGTGACCTCCTAGAATCCTCATTTCTTCTTCTGCATAATGGGGAGAGTACCACCTCAAGGGACTGTTAGAGGATGCAGCGACATAATGTGTGGAGAGGGTTTTGCAAACTGTAAAGCACTAGACAGATGTTGCTGTGGTTCTTATAACAATATTTGATAAATCACTAGCCAAGTTCAATGTTATCTGTGTTTTGAGAAAAGTACAGAAAAGACACAAAAAGGAGACAGAGACAGCAGTGTTAGACGCTGAGGAGATTATGAGGATTATATTTCTCTATGCCAGTAAATTAACTCTTAACGGAGGGCTCCTGAGGAGAGAAATTCGTTAAAGCTGAGAGGCCAAGCATAGTGCTTTCCAAAGAGAAAGTCATTTTCCTCAGATCAAGTCTGAACTTTGCCAGGCGTGGTTCATTGGATAGGTGAGCCTTGAAGAGACTCCAGTCCCAGTGTAAGACTGTCATTTGTCTCAAAAAAAAAAAAATAATAAACTTTTTTTCTGTTAGCGACGTAAACACTCTGCAACTCCACGAATTACAACTGCTTTTATACAACCAGATGATGAGGAAAGAATGTAATTGTTGGAGTTAAATCGACCTTAATTCCAACCCACTGAGAACTTGCATGACCATGGACACACTGTTCAACCTCTCTGAGCCTTTCGCTTCAACTCTACAATGAAAACTATGGTTCATTCCTTATAGGTCTGCAGTGAGGGTCAACACCTCAGCCAAACCCTCAAGAGAGTGCTAATTAGAGTCTTGGTAAAAAAGAGTCCCCAAAATGGGGGAAATTATGAGTGGGGATCAGAGGAAAGTCTCTGTGTAACCTTAAATAATACGTATTATTAGTGGTTCGTGGATTAATAACTTTGTATAAACAAATATGTATTTGCAAAGGCCACAAATCTGAACCAATTTTATAGCTAATCTTTTATCTGTTTTCCTATTCTTTCTCTTTTAAGACCTCAGATGCAGAAGGTTTGGTTGCCCATACTCATTTTCTCTCACCTCCATGCTAAAGGATTCAGTTTATATTCTTCCATTTCTCCTTCCACAGGTGTGTGTGTGTGTGTGTGTGTGTGTGTGTGCATACACACACATGTACTTGGAGAGAAAGAGAGAGATTGGGCTATTTAGTTGTTTGCCTTGGTTTTGCTTATTGATTCCCCCAGTGACAGACACATCCCAGGGCTGATCCAGTGCTTGGTATTGCACAAAGACCATTGCCATGAACATTTTCATAGGTGCCTCTAGATGGTCCCGAGCCAGCTTGTCAGAAGTCTATTCCCAGGAGATGGATTTCTAGGTTATGAGATATGCACACACTTAATCTCATTACATGCAGCCATAATTGCATACACATTCAGCTGTATTCTCTCCAGGATGGCTGTTCCAATCATGCTTCACTCTGTAGTGCATGAAGGGTGCATCCCCACATCTTTGCCAGCACTGGATATGATTTGACTGTCTAATTTTTGCCCATCTATTGGGTCCAAAGTGGTATCTCTTTGTTGTTTCAATTTGGATTTCTCTGATTACCAGTGAGGTTGAGTATTTTGTCAAGTATTCATTAGTCAATCAGATTTCCCCTTTGGAAGTCACCTATTTATCTTCATTTCCCATTTTTCTATTGTTTTTTACTGCTGCTTTACCATAATTTCTCGCTTAATTCTAGATAATAATTCCTCGTCGGTTTTAGACAATCACAGACTTCTCTTTCCACTGTCAACTTTGTCTATATGTCTCGAGTTGAACAGATATCTTTGGTTTTGATACAGTCAAATCCATCAATACTAGGGTTTGTGATTAGGGGTCTTGTTTAAAAGTCCTTCGCCTACCCTGAGATGGCAAAAATACCCCTTTACTTCATCCCAGACTCCAGAACCAAGGAAAGAGGAGGTGACACTCACCTGCTACGTGAAGTTTCAGCCTCTCCTCTTGTTGTCTTTTTATGTCCTAGAGTGCGATTGCTTCCTACTTCCCCTCGGTTATTAGGCATCGGCATGTCTCTTTTCCCCCTAATATATCAATACCTTTCTCAATTGTTTTCAGAAAAGTACAGATAAATGCAGTATATTGATATATTATTGGCTGATAAGATTAACTGCACACTTCTCAAGGACATCTTCAGTTTTAACAGAGTACATTTCAATGAAGTAAGTACTCCAGTGCACAGGAGAATGTGGTATTGAAAAAAAAGGATATGAAGTTCTGTGTTCCTGGCTTTGTCAATTACTTTGTAATGTTAATCAAGTCACTTAACTTCTCTGTGTGAGCTTAAGAAATAAAATAATAACTACTATATAAAATATATTGGTTAGAAATAATAATGGAAATAATAATAACTACTATATAGGATCTATTGGTTAGAAAAGGCTAGACTATACTAAGGCCACAAATGAATGCCGAAATCTCAAGGGTTTACCAAAACAAAGATTTATTTCTCTCCTACAGAGAAACATGTCTAGCATGGACACTGCATATGGTCACTTGGAGACCCAGGCTGAGAGGAGCTCCACATCTAGAATGTTACTGGTCACAGAGCTGAATATAAAAGATGCTGCGGTGCACCTCCGAGATTCATCACTCAGGATGGAGGTGCTCATTCCGCAGAAGCCAGGAGTGTTGACTGCTGGCAACCTACAGCTGAAAACTTCCATTGCCCTCAAGGAAAACAGGGTCCCACTCCCAAGGCTATGCCCCTCCCCCAGGGCAGCCTGCATATAATGACTGGCTGATGGGGGCTATAAAGGCCTAGGCTATAAAGACTGGCTTAGCGGTTGGGTGCTTGCACTCCGCTGCGGCGGCTGGGGTTTGGATCCCGGGCGCGCACTGGCGCACTTCTTGGCAAGCCATGCTGTGGCGGCGTCCCGTATAAAGTGGAGGAAGATAGGCGGAGATGTTAGCCCAAGGTCAGTCTTCCTCAGCAAAAAGAGGAGGATTGGGGACAGATGTTAGCTCAGGGCTAATCTTCCTCATAAAAAAAAAAAAAAAGGCCCAGGCCCCTTGCCTCAAATGAGGACAGCTCTGAAGGGCCGTCTCCATGCCAGAGTTCCATGAAGGATTGACCAAGTCTTCTGTTGCAACACAAATTCACTGACATTCATCTTCTCCCTTTCTCCAATCCTGTTTCCTTCACTCCTTCACAGATGTTGTTCCTGAGAATACCCGCCAATAAAATGCCTGAGTGCAAATCCCTTCCTGAGTGTCTCCTGGGGAATTAGACCTAAGAGAGTTGGTGCTGGAAGGCGTCCTAGGAAGCTACTCTAAAATGAGACTTTGGAGATGGAACACCTGCATGCCAGCTGGCAAAGAAAACCCTATCACTTCTGGTAACTGAAGTACTGATATCCCCTGGCATGCTGCAGTGGTACAATTTTTAAAACTTTCATTGATGGTGAAATAGAATGGGATAGCAGTGAAAGAAAATCCACTGGCAGATGCAATATCTAAGGAGTTTGAGGGGTTTAGGGGAAATGATAATTAGAAGGACTATGGAATTGTGTAGCTCTTATTGGGTGCTATCAATGCAATGGAGAAAGACACTGAAAGTCTGAGGATGGTTTATCTCCAGTTTAAGGTGAATTATGAAAGCCAGAGGGCATCCTTGGCAGCACATGAAAAGGCTCTTATCTTCTGAAGCCAGAGGGCAGAGATAGCTGAGGATCAGGCCAGGACTTAATTATAAGGAGATGAGAGCTCCAGTGAAGGTTGAATTCTCAACCCCAGCAAGTCTGCTATGCCAAGGTTAGGGACCTAATTGGGAAAGAGTGGAACCTAAAACCTGGGATGGGGACATCTGGATCAATGCACTTGACAACCTTGAGTCCCAGATTCCCCCGAACCTCTTGAGCCTGCAGAAATGCCCAGAAGTGGTGTCTCTGCTGGAGCAGATCAACACAGCTTCAGATGCAGTTTTTTTCAATCCTATCAGGCAGGAAGATCTGAAACAGTTTGAATTCACATGGGACAAAAGAGAGTACACATTTTTGATCTTACCTCAGCGCTATGTAAACCCTCACACCCTCTGTTATGACATAGCCTGAAGAGACATAGACCATCCGGACATTCTTCAGAACATCGTATTGGTTGGCTACATTAATGACATTATGTTAATTGGATATGATGAGCAAAGATATGGCAAGTTGATTAGAGACATTAGTAACTCTATGAGGATTCAAGGGCCTCCTGCCTTTGTGAAGAGTTTATGGGTCCCAGGGTCTAGGACACGCCAAGACATCCCCTCCAAAATAAAGGGCAAATCATGGCATTTCATACCTCTACCCGTAAGAAGGAAGCATTTTGGAGAAGCATCACCTGCATGCCAGCTGGCAAGGAAAATCTCAGGGTTTGGGGTTCTAGAGGCAACATAGTGTGTGCGTGGATATTCTGCTCCAATTCACTCACCAAGTGACACAGAAGGCTGCCTGGGCAGGTCCAGGCCGCAGTGCAAGCAGTCCTGCTGCCTGGGCTGTACAATCTGCCAGTCCCTGTGGTAACAGAGTTACCTGTGGTGGGGAAAAACACTGCTGTGGAGTGTGTAGTAAAGAAAGAGGTCTGTTCTTTGTCCTTGGCTCCTGGAAGGTAATCTTTGTTTTCCTGGAGGTCTTGGGATAGCCAGATAGTAACAATGTGATTTCAGGTGGGGGCTGTCCACATCTTAGGGTGGACGCTAGCTATGCCAGAAAGATCAACAATGTGATTTAGAAGGAGGGCTTTGAGTGATGTGATATCAGTTGACCTGAAGACTGAGATCAAGCATGTAGGCAATCAATAAATCATGTCTATGTAATGGAGCCTAATAAAAACTCTAAAGACCAAGGTTTGGGTGAGCCTTCTTGATTGGCAATACGCTGTGTGTATTGTCACACATCAGTGCTGAGAAAGTAATGCATCCTGACTCATCCTCATCCTGAGGACAACGGAAGCTCTACATTTGGTATTTCCCTAGACTCTGCCCTATGTATTTTTTTCCTTGGTTGATTTTAATCTGTATCCTTTCCCTGTAAAAAGTCATAACTGTGAGTATAATAGCTTTCAGTAAGTTCTCTGAGTCCTTTTAGCAAATTATCAAAACTGAGGGTGGTTTTAGAAACAGCCCCCCCACACATGCAGTCGGTGCCAAAGTGAGGGCAGTCTTGTTGGGGACTTTCCTCTAACTTTTTAATTGGCCTAAACTCCCCACATGGAGCTATTGGACAAGGCCCAATAAGAGAACTATAATGTAGACCCCTTAGGATTCTGGAGCAAGGTCATGCCATCTGCATTGGAGAATTACATACTATTCAAAAAACAGTTTCTGTCATGCTATGGGACTTTAGAGACTGAGTGTCTGAACATGGAAATCATGTGACTATGCAGCTGGAACTGCCCCTCGTGAGCTGGCCCTCACATATATCTTAAATCATAAAGTTACCCCAATAAAAATCCATCTTAAGATGGAAATCGTACATCTGGGGTCAGGCACAGTAGGACCATAGAGCACAAGTGAGCTGCACTAGCAAGTGGTCCAGACCCCCTGTCACCACTGTTGCACCATCACCTCCCCTCAGCTCATACCTATAGCCCACAGTGGAATCCCTCATATCCAGCTGGTGGAAAAAGAACAAAGGCCAAGTTTGGTTTACAAATGAGTTGGTTCAGTGTGTAAATATAAACCATAAATAGACTTCTGCTGTCCTAAAACACATCAGTGAGGGAAAATCCTCCCGTTGGACAAAACTTTGGGTGCTTTGTGTGGTAAAAGAATATAAAAACTCTTGGACAGTTGTGAATGGCTGGACCAGTTGATCAGGAGCCTGGAAGTAAAGAGAATGGAAGATCAGGGACAAGAAGGTCCTGGAAAGTCATGTAGATGGACCTTTGGGAATATCCACAACGTAAAAGGCATTTATTGAACAACCAACTTGGCAGGAGAGGCACAGAAGGAGATATGACAATGCAGTAGGGATGAGAGTCAGAGAGAGATTTGAAGATGCTACACTGCTGGCTTTGAAGATGGAGGAAGGGGACATGAACCAAGGCATGCAGGCAGCCACTAGATGCTAGAAAAACAAGAAAACAGATCTTCCCTAGTGCCTTCAGAAGGGACAGCCTTGTAGACACCTTGATGTTAGCCCTGTTGAGAATAACTGGTTGATAGTAAGTTCCATCAGGACAATGAGCTCTACATTTACATGGCATCACGAGTGTGTAACGTGAGGCTCTGCACGAAGTAAGCACTTGATAAATATTTAATGGATGAGTGAATGAATCACTGAATTAAATCTTCACATTCATGATTCTCTGCAATCATAAATTATGCATGAGTTCTTTTCTGTCTTTAGAATGACTTTCCTCCATCCTGATAAATCTAGAAAGTTCTACTCATCCAAAGTAAAGTTATCTCTACTGCCAAACCCTCCCTACTCCCCAACAGAGTTAACTTCCAAATGTGCTCCTTTCACTGTTTGTACATACCTCCTCCACAGTTTTACTACAGTGAACTGTATTTATTTATATACCTGTATATCCGATAAGACTGTAAGTACCCTAGAGGATGGGGGTGATAAATTATTTATCCAAGTATTCCCTAGAGTCTTAGCATCATGCCCGGCACATAATAAATTGTTAAACATTTGTTGAATGAATAACTGAATGAAGGATGAAGGAGAGACAATTTCAAGTTTATGCAGAATGATTTCAAAACCCAGGGGAAGAACCTGTAGAAACCAGATAGGGAAGAGATTTTCCCTGAGAGAGAACCTGGGACAAGAGTTGGATTTCTGGGGGCCAGCTAGGGGAAAGGTCAAGGCAGCATCTTTGATGCTGCTGCACAATAGCCTAAAACCCAGGAGAGAAATGTCTAATGGAAGGGATGACGACCTGAGCCCAAGTGGTCTATCCTTGGAATGTAAGACTCAGAAAGGAACCACCGATTGAATCAAACCTCGCAAAGCTCCTGGCCGCAGCCCTCCAGTGGCTACGTCTGAACAGTGTACACTCTAAAAGACAGGAAGGCACAGGCTCTGAAATCAGGCTGCCTGGGTTCAAATCTCAGCTTTGCCACCTACTAGCTGTGTAGCCTGGGGCTCGGTGTTTACATTTTCTATGCCTCAATTTCCTTGTCTATAAAATGGGGACAACAGGGACCAGCCCGGGGGACATAGTGGTTAAGTTTGTGCGCTCCGCTTCGGCAGCCCAGGGTTCACAGGTTAGGATCCTGGGTGCAGACCTACACACCAGTCATCAAATCATGCTGTGGCAGTGACCCACATATAAAACAGAGAAAGATTGGCACAGATGTTAGCTCAGGGCCAATGTTCCTCACCAAAAAAAAAAAAAAAATGGGGACAATAATAGTACATTCCTCCAGGACTATGTGTTTGAGGTTTAAATGACATAATATATGTCATGTGTTTAGAATACTTCCTGGCACATTAGAAGCATGCAATCAGGATTAGTTATATGTGTGAAGAGTTTAGACTATCATTTAGAATCATCTAAGAAAGGCTCTCAGGACTATATAAGAGAGACTTCTGAGTAATATCTAAGAAACACAGAAACACTGATTTGGGACTGTTACAGATCTTTGTAAGATTTCTACAAACTTATAACTTCCCAAGTGCTTATAATGTTTGCTAACCTTTATCTTTATAGTCCCACAAAGGTCAGCAGTAAAATCTCTCAACAGAGTATCTATGAGTTTAGTTTGGGGGATGCTAATGAAGAGAGGGACCTAAAAGAATCATCCAGCTCCCAAATCTGTTTTGGGAGAAGAGCAGCCCCCTGACATCAAGAAGATGCTGGCACTTGAAAGAAGAAGGGATGGGCCGGCCCCGTGGCTTAGCAGTTAAGTGCGTGCGCTCTGCTACTGGCGGCCCGGGTTCGGATCCCGGGAGCGCACTGATGCACCGCTTCTCCGGCCATGCTGAGGTGGAGTCCCACATACAGCAACTAGAAGGATGTGCAACTATGACATACAACTATCTACTGGGGCTTTGGGGAAAAAAAGGAGGAGGATTGGCAATAGATGTTAGCTCAGAGCTGGTCTTCCTCAGCAAAAAGAGGAGGATTGGCATGGATGTTAGCTCAGGGCTGATCTTCCTCGGAAAACAAACAAACAAACAAACAAACAAAAACAAAGAAAAAAAGAAAGAAGAAGGGAAAGTAAGTCAATGTCCCAGGACATGGGGCCTGGGAGCAAAGGGAACAAGAGAATTCCCAGGATGGAGAAGTGGCTCCAAGGACTTAACTTGCAGATGTCCAGCTCCCTGAAAATGGCCACAATTGACCTTCTCATCTCTGCCCCCAAGTGTCCCATATCTGGCAGGCAGCTGTTCTCTAAGTGTCATACTAAGAAACTGAAGTGGTTTCCGTTATTTTTTTCCCCTTTATCCTTCATATCAAGCCTGCCACCAGGTGGTGTCTATTTTTTCTATTTCTAGAATTTTTTCCATTTTATTATTGGAATATAAAATGTATAAAAGTACATGTCCAGTTTAAACAACAATAACAGAACAAGCCCTTGTGTATCCCTCCATCCAGGTTAAGAAATGGAATATCAGCAGGGTCTTAGATGTCCCTTACGGGCTCCACGCTGATAATCCTATCCCTTCTTTCTTCACCATTCCCACGGATTCACCTTCACTGCTCTAATCCACTGTTGTCTGCAGAGAATCATTACCCCATGCCAAGATCAAAGTTGTAACTACTTCATTCATTCATTCAAAATATTTTTAGAACCTTCTACCAGATGAGCAGCATGCTGGGCCTGACTGATATCAGAAGCGAAGCCCTGACCTCCAGGAGCTTAGAGTCAAGGGGACAGACAGAGCAGTCAAGGTTGGGCAAGTACAACCAAGAATAATGAACACATGACAGAAGCAGCACAGGTGCTTTGGTGGCTGGGGGACATCCCTGGTTCATCTCCCTGCCTCCTTTCTCTCCAACCTTTCTGTACTCCATTTTCATTACATTATATCCCTAGTCTAGGATTAACAATAGTTTCCCTCTGCCTGGTTTTATAACCTTCCAGAATCTGGCACCAAAAAGCATGCATCAGATGTAGAACTGACTCTAAGCTCTACCCCTTACAAGCTGTGTTATCTTAGAAAGTCTACTTAACTTCTCTAAGCTTCAGGACCCTCATCAGTAAAATGAGAGTAATAACAACATTTCCTACTGAGATACCGTAGGGATCAATCCTGTGATGAAGGTGAAAGTACTTTGTCAACCAAAAAGCACTAGGAGAATGTTGTACGAAATGTTTTCTTTCTCTCCTTTTTGTCCTTACTGAAATTCATCCATCCTTTAACATTCAACAATTATGTCTTCCATGGACCCCACAGCTTCCAATCTCTGTTCTGTTGAGTCCTCTTGTTATTTTGGTTAGCACCACATATTTTGGGCTGTGGTGGCTTTATAGAAGTGAGTTCAGATTTTCAAATCAGACCCTCAGCATTTTGAAGGTAGGATCTTGTCTCATATTTTCCTAGTGTCCTCCCAGGACCTAACACTCTGCTTGACGTCATTTAGAACATTCTCACACAGTCATTGCTTATTGAGCAGAGTATGACTAGCACAGTGTTAGAATTCAATTATAGAAACACTCTTTTGATGATATTTCTATATATTTCGGCGAGAAATTTGTTATGAAATTAAAATGGTTGTAACGAAGAAAATATCAGCAATACCTGAATATCTAATGTGTTGTAAATTGCCATCAAATGAGGAATTAGAAGTTCTAGATTTTGGCTTATACTCCCCATCATTGTCTGCATTCCCTCAGACAAATCTTTTAATGTGGCCATATGCCTTAGTCTTGACATGTGCAAAATGACACGTGCAATTCCGAAAGCATTGTGTCAATATATTCTATGAATAAGCCTTTAGAATGTCGTGATCTCCTAGAAATAAAGAAAGGAGTCAAACACTGGTTCGGGAAAAAATTTTTTGGATATGACACCAAAGCACAGCCAACAAAAGCAAAAATAGACAAGTCCAATTGCATCAAACTGAAAAGCTTCTGCACAATAAAGGAAACAATCCACAGAGTGAAAATGCAGCCTACCAAACGGAAGAAAATATTTGCAAACCGTATGTCTGATAAGGGGTTAATATTCAAAATATGTAAGGAACTCAAACAATTCAATAGCAAAAAAAACAAATAACCCAATTAAAACATGGGCAAAGGACCTGAAGAGACATTTCTCAAAAGACAAACAAAAGGCCAACAGATATAGGAAGAGGTGCTCAGCCTCACTAATCATCAGGGCAATGCAAATCAACACCGCAGTGAAATATCGCTTCACACTTATTACAATGGCTATTATCAAAAAGACTATAGGATAGCAAGTTTTGACAAGAATGTGGAGAAAAAGGAACTCTTGTATACTGTTTATGGGAATGTAAATTGGTACAGCCACTATCAAAAACAGTACGGAGTTTCCTTGAAAAGTTAAAAATAGAACTACCACATAATCCAGTAACTCCACTTCTTGGTATACTTCCAAAAGAAATGAAATCACTATCTCAAAGAGATATCTGCACTCCCATGTTCATTGCAGCATTATGCACAATAGCCAAGATGTGGAAACAACTTAAATGTCCATTGATGGATGAGTGGATAAAGAACATGTGATATATATATGGTGGATATACATAAACACACAATAGAATCTTATTCAGTCTTAAAAAAAGAAGGAAATCCTGCCGTTTGAAACAACGTGGATGAACCTGGGGTACGTTATGCTAAGGGAAATAAGCCAGATACACCAAGACAAATACTACATAATGTCACCTATATGTGGAATCTAAAATAGTTGAACTCATAGTAACAGAGAGTAGAATGGTGACTACCAGGGTTTGCAGGAAAGAGGCAGTGGAGAGATGTTGGTCAAAGGGTACAAAGTTTCAGTTATACAAGATGGATAAGTTCTGAAGATCTAAGTACAGCAATGTGACTGTAGTTAACAATACTGTATTGCATACTTTAAACATGCTAAAAGGGTAGATCTGAAGTGTTCTCATCACATACCAAAAAAATGGTAACTATGTGAGGTGATGGATACATTAATTACCTTGATTGTGGTGATCATGTCACAATGTATACATGTATCAAAACATCAAGTTGTATACCTCAAACATACACAATTCTTATTTGTCAATTATACCTCAATAAAGATTAAAAAAAATAGAGTCAAATATATTCAAGATATCCTTATAATTATTACTGTTTGTGCTTCATCCCAAATTAGCCACAGATATCATCATAGACATACACCAACTCCGCAGACAAGGTGGATTCCTAAGTCTGTTTTACTTAGTCTAATTTAGAAAAAAAAAAGTGAAAAGGCTTGAAAGTAGGTGGGGTACACACGGAATTGGGGAGAGGGTTGGAAATGCTGGTAGAAGGAAAAAAAGCTTCTGAATCTCACGCAGAAAGCCTCATTTTCCCCAGTCCAAATTCCTTCCCACGCCCCCTAATAGTCAAGCTCCAATGTGAGAAAGAACAAATTACTCTGAATGCCAAGGAAATTATGATTCCTTTCTCATTATTTTCTTTTGAGTTTATGATTAGTAGTTGGTAATCTAAAATAGAACCTATAAAACCAAGTCGGAATACTGACTTTTAATTTTTTTAAATTGCTCTCCTTTCAGTATCCGGAGTTTGTTTATATTTTGAATAGCTCACATTGTTGCAATTCCAACAGTGCACCAATAGTGGATGTTAAAGTTAAATAAATAAACTATTGCCATTAATTAATGTAACTTACCATTTCTTAAAGGGAAGATGCAGAGTGGAGCATAAGTAGGATAAGATTTAGAACCAGAAAGACAATTTGAAATCCAGTTACTCACCATCTAGATTATGGGCAAGTTACCTTCTCTGAGAAGAATCTATAAAATTTACCTTCCAAGACTGATGTAAGAATTAAAGTGAATGTATGGAAAACATCCATCACAGTATTTGCTCTGTGTAGTTACACAATAAATGATAAATGCCTAGAATGCATCTGGAAATTTACATTAAATTATTTTTAATCCAGTTTTCCACACTTCTGTTTCAACTGGCCTTGACCCAATACCAATGACTGGGGGGATGGAGATGGGAGAGAAGGGATCAGAACATCCCGGGAAGGAGGGAGGAAAAGGGTAGTGTTTGAAAAAAGCATATTCAACATTACCATTATTTTGAATTGGATTATTTGGATCACTAAGGACGTGTTTCCAGGTTCTCTACAGGACCCATGGGCCATCTTTCTAGTTTAGATTTTGTTTCAGGTGGGTTGCTGGTTTTGTTGTTTTTGTCACTATTGTTTTAATGAATGCCAGCATTGATCATTGTCACTCTAGAATAACTTCCAAGCAGACGCACTTTTAACAACTGTCATTAACTGTGGCTATAGATTTCCTGGTTGTGTCTGTGCTGCTGCTTATAACGCTAGAGTTCATACAGGTGAAGAGTGTCTGACAGCATTCTTCTAGCTTCTGAAGATTTCATTTGATGGTATTGACTGCAGAGAACTGAACATCCACCAAACAACACTGATAAGAGTATCTCTCCCAGTTTTGAGAGGCAGTCTGATACAATGAAAAGAGATTTGGGCTCAAAATTCACAACAGCTGGTCCCACCCTGATTCTACATTGGATTTGCTCTGTGACCTTGAGCATTTTATTAAAACTCTTTGGCACTGGGCAGCATCTGTAAAATTGGGGCAGTATCATCGTAATACAGCTTCAACTCACAGTTCGGTGGCATGGCATTTCCATTACAATCTAGGGAGCACCAACAATAGGATGGACGCTCTGCTGAATACGGAATAAAGCTTTGGCTGACAGACCGAGCTGGGAAGGCAGGTCATAAACCCAGAGGAAAGATGGGGAAATAAACTCAGTGGAATTACCATGGATTACTAAGAATTTTACAAATACAGTTTTAGATAGACTAGTATAATGATAATAATTAAGAGACAGGAGGATGCTGTGCCCACATCCGAATAGTAGGACAGGGAGATTGGGTACTACAGCTAGCCTCCATTTTAACATTTAAAGCTGCAATTATGGTGCTTTTGCTGGACATCATGGCCAGTTTATTTGTATTTTCCTGCCTGATTGGCTGAATTCAGGCTTTGACACATGGCTTTTGGCTCTAATAGTAGGTGCAACCCATGCTATCAAGACAAGTCACATATGCAAATAACCCTCAGCTTCTGGCTCTTATCAGCTGCAAACATAGTGGGGAGGAGGGAGTAGTGGGGTGTCTATTTATGAATTCAGTGGCCTAGAACCCAGGGAAATATGGGCACACTTCATTGCCACAGCTACCACCTCCCCATCAATGGAAGAGGGACTGTGGCTGTGAAAAAGAGATCAAAGTTACTGCACTAGGCTTGGATTTCTCGTGGAAGTGATGCTGAGTAGGAGCAGGTGCTAGAGAAGGCACGTGGACAGAACCAGAGGAGGGATGAGAATCCTGCCACTGTGTCCCTAAAGTAGTAAAGCAAACCCCAAAATGCAAATGAGAGGATTAGATTTGAGAATCAGGATGTAGAAGGAAGTACAACTCCTGACACTGGGGAATAGCCCAGATCAGCGCTGTTCAAGGTATGGTCTACACATTGTGTCACCACCTATGGCAACACATGTACAGAAATTGAGGGTAAGCGTTTTGAAACTTTCGTAATCATGTCTATTGAATCTAATACTAAAAAAATTGGGCTTGTATGTCGTATGTCTTTTTTTAAATGTTATGTTTCTAATACTTCATTTTTATCATGCGTCATGAAAGTATTGGTTTATGACAGATTTGGAAATTAAATTTTAAAAACCAGTCCTTCACCACATAAAGCGTGTTGAGAAGCAACAGTCTCGTCCACATCCCATGTCAGTCTCTTTAGGCTAAGGGGCTTTACAAATACACATGCATGCAGGCTGTTATGTGATCTCAACAAGTATCTCTTAACCATCGAATAGAATGTTGGTAGGAAAGGAAGCAGATACAGTGTAAGCAGATCCAGAGAAAAGGCTATACCCAGAATGTCTGAGTTACCAAGCAGTAGCTTTAGACTCAAGAAAGGTATCAGTCTGGGTTTAATCAGGAGACAGAAATCACGCAGTAACTTAAACAGGGGCAGTTTAATACAAAGAATTATTAACCTATGATAAGGGAGTAAATAGAAAGAGGTAAAGAGCCTTCTAAAGATTACACAAAGGCTGTGGAGGGTAGCCACAGCTGGGGCTTAGGCCTCCTTGTGGGAAACGGATGGCTGGGAAGTTTGCTGGGTTGCCTGATCCAGAGCCGGCCCACAGTTGCAGAACAAGCGGGATTCAGCCCTGCGGGTGCAGGTGAGTCACTGCTGGGGGCGGGCACAAAGAGGGAAGTGGGCACCCCTGTAGGCATGAGTCCCGAAGTAGGCAACGTCTGCATCTGGAGGGCCACTGCAAGGTGGTCACCAGGCCCACGCAGGTGCTGCAAGTTGGCCAAGAGACCACACACTGTGGGGCAGAGCAGCATCAGATGCCTCACACACACACACAGATGGGCCAATGCAGCAGGAGCAAGAAGGAAAAGGCGTCACACCGGAACCAGGAAGAGAAGCCCCCTCCTCCTCCCACAGTGTTCCTCCAGCGCCCTCTACTAGTAATGGTTGACAGCATGCTCTCTGCAAAGGAGAAATGCTCAATGTCCAGCCCACTATGGCCACGATGGCCGCACAGGAACTGAAGGCTCAATTTGGAGCTGAGAGCCCATACATTGATAATTAGTGCAAGAGTAGAAAGAGCAATATAATAACTGGAGCTGAGGAAAAATGAGGCAAGAAGCAATAACTCAACAGGTCTTATTATCCCCACTTTACAGATGAGAAAACTAAGGCACAGAGAGGTTAAGGAACTTGCCCAAAGCCACATAACTAGAAAGTAGTTGAGCTGGGATTCTAATCCTGGAAATCAGGCTCTAGAATCTCCTCTTTGTAACCACTATGTGATGATGCTTGTGGTTGTGGAACCATAAGTAATAACAGCTAACATTCTCTGAGAACTTTCTATATGTCAGACATTATGTTGAGGATGGTGTCTCTGTTCTCTCTTTCTCTTCATCACATGCCTATGAAATAGAGACTATGGCTATCCCCTCCCTTTTCAAGATAAGGGACTAGAGCTCCAATAGGTTAATTACCTTGCCCAAGGTCATACAGCTAGTAGGTGGTTTTGCTTCCAAGTACTTTGCTTCTGGACCTGTGCGCAGGGTCCGGTTCTCTTTGTAGAATCATGAAAGAAGGCTTCAAAGAAAAGGTGAGGCCTAAGCTGGACTTTAAGTTTTGGTAGGATTTGAATAAACATCAGGTATGAAGCAGGCTTCTTGTTTGGTGCACAAGGTTTTTTTGGTTTTGTTTTAATGTACTTCCATACCTTTAAAAGTCTAGAGACTTCACACAAAATCTGGATTTATAGCTTCTAAAAATGTAGAAGATCTGTCAATACTGGCCCACACTATGACATGGTGTCCGTTCACTAAGGCCTAGTAGTGACTGTGTCCTTTGGACCTAGTGTGCCCTCTCCAGTTTGCCATGCTCCCTACCACTCCCTATTGTCTCTCACCCATCTGCTTCTCTCATTTACACTGCATGGTCCCTGTGAGAATTGAGACTGATCCCTGAATGTGGAGGCAGAGATTCTCAGGCTGGGAAGAAAGCATGAGGAAAGGCATAAAAGCGGATTATCAGGCCATGCATGTGTGTGTAGTTGGCATCAGGTAGAGAAAAAGTAGGGGAGTAAGAAGTGAACGATGCCACTGTCTAGAGCGGAATGGAGAGATTCTGTGAGAATCAAGCAATGTAATAAACAGAAGGATGTCCGCGGGGACATCTACATGAATGAATCTGCTCAGGAGTTGTGGTCTTGGGGGTATGGCATTTTGAAAGTTGAGTTGGGTAGGAGACATTACGCAGGAGAGAAGAGGGTGGAGAGAAGAGTTGAGGGGACATTGCCATGACCTACATGGGAGTCTCAGACCACAAAGGAGCCCCTGTTCCTGCCTGGTTTAGCCAAGAAATATTTAGCACCTCGTCTGGCTTATTTACATAAGTAGACCCTAGAATAGTAAACGGAGTTGGTAAAGGTGATGTTTGGGCTTCAGGGCTGATATGGGAAAAAGATGACTCCTCACCACTTAACAGATGGGGGAGATTAAAGAGAGAGTGTTGGCAAATAGAGAAATGTCACAAAAAGAGTCTGCAATAACAGCCTCAAGCCATGAGTGTCTCTTGTCTCTTCTTTCCCTCCTACACCGTCTACACCCACTCCTTGTAAATTCCCATGAACTTAATAAAACAGCGCTGAGGAAAGCCGTTTGCATGGAGCTGGGCACATAGGAGGTGCTCAATAAATGTTAGTCTGACTTGAGATAGACATTTCGGTTTGCCAATTGTATTTCTGTCAGGTCTGCAAAGACCAGCTTCGGCTGTAATAGATTCAGTACTTTGAGGGCATTACTGCAGCTCAAGAGCAAGGAAACCACTAATGAGGAGAAACCGTGGCAAGAGGAAAAGGATGAAAGAGTAACACGTATTTTTATTCCTACAGGAAATAATTGCCTAGAAATCGCATAAACTCCCCCAAGCTGAGAAAGAATACTGTACTTTAAATTCCCTCTAAAGCGCATGGTCTAGTGACCGCATTTTTACCCTGAGCTGGCTCGTTTGGCACAGTAAATACAATTACAACCAAAGTCAATATACGCTTTCTGTTGTGTATTTCTTTTCATCAGTGGGTTTCAAAGAGTTGATGTCAGTATGAGGTGGAAATACTCTTGCCCAAAGTGTCTAAGTTATGGGGACATGAAGAATTTCTTCTTCCATGTTAAATTTCTTACGGGGACAGTGTGACATAGTAGAAACGGAATGGAGTATTTTAGGGATATAAAATATCAAGAATTCTGATACTAACCTTGCCAGGTATGGAGACTTTGGGCAAGTCACTTTACTTCTCTGTGTCTCAACATCTCCCTCTAAGAGAAGGGAGATTAGAGAAGATCAGTGGTTTTTAAATCTAGCTGAATAACAGAATCACATAAGGGAGATTTTAGAAACACAGATTCCTGGAACCCCAAATCTATTACTTAGACTGCCTGGAGATGGAGCCAAAATCAGGCCCTTAACAAAGAACTACAACATCTCAGTGGCATTTGTCAATAAATATTTAGGTCACAAATCCGTGGGCTGGCTGGACAACAGCTGATCTTGGCTGGGTTCAGCTGGATGGCTCTGCTGATCCTGGTTGGCTCAGTCACGTCTGGGGGTCAGCTGGGGGCAGCCCAGGTCCGATCCATGTGTATGTTACCCTACTCCAGGGACCAGCCTGCTAGATTGGGCATGTCTTCTCATGGCAACAACAGAGGCACAAAGGAGCCAGCTTAACTTCATGAGCTCATTTCAAGCCTCTAGGATATCACTTCTGTTTAATATCCGCTTGACCACAACAAAGCCCAGGCTAACATCAGAGGGAAAAAGTATGTTCTTCTCATGGAAATTAGGAGGTGGGAGTGAATACTTTTGGAGAATAATCCAATCTGCCACAGGATGCCAAGAAACTGTAATTTTTTAAATCCCCAGGTAACTTGGATACACAGCAAGGAATAAATAATCTAAGATATTTTCTAGTTCTATCATCCTAAGATGTTATAAATTGATAAAGAGAAACTGAAATTGGGTTGAGGAAACTGTAATCTGAGGGGAGAGAAATGAGTACTTATAATCATCAAGCAAAAGCCATTACTGATGGTACAACAAGACAAGGGGCCAGTGAGTTGAGGAAAATATGAGACTCTCCTTCAATGAGCATCTGTGCTCTTCCAAGGACTTCCTAGGAAGTTTTGTTCATAGGAAATGAGCTTCCTCATTTTGTTCCTGACAAAACTTCTGCTAGTTAGGTGTTAGGATTCTCATCCTTTTTTCTTCTACTTTTAGACAAAGAAAATGGAACAGAAAGATGAATTCTCTTGCTCAAGGCCACACAGCTCACATGTGGCAGCGCTGGTATTCCTACCCTAGTTTGGCTCCAGAGTCTCTGCAACTTTCATTGCATCCATACTACCTTGACATGGGGTTCCAGCTAGGACCTGCCCAAACATGCAGAGCCTAGAGACCCTGAACCCATCCTGAGAACCCTAAAATCTCTGTGCCTCCCATGGAAGGTTTTGCATCTCCTGTGGCATTTATTCAGTTTTATAACCTGGTCACTTACTAGCTGAGAGCATCTGCGCAAGTTATTTAACACTGGGCAAGTGCATTAGTTTTCTTATCTGTAAAGTGGGTATAATAGAACCTGCCTTATAGGGTCTCTATGAGGGGTAAATGAGTCTATATTTATAACACTTTGTATTGTGTATATGTACAAAGTCTGGCACATGGTATGTGCTGATTAGGTGTTTGTTAAATAAATAATGGTCTCATTTGTACACAGGTCCTATGTATAGGATATAGAGCAGTGGTTCTCAAAGTATGTTCCACAGATCATACGGAGTGAGTTAGATACTCTGGGGATGGGTCCCAGCAATCTGTGTTTTAACAAGTCCTCCAAGTGATTCTGACGCATGTTAAAGTATTTTGAGAATCTTTCTGTCCTCCGGCTGTCATGAGAGATCTCAATGAATAAATGTAAAAATAAAAACTAATGGTTTGACATTTATTGAACCCTCCAGTGTATCAGGCACTACACTAGGAACTTTTAATCCTCCAACCATCCTAAAAGGCATGTGCTATTGTTATTCCCAATTTGCAGATGAGAAAATTGAGGCACAGGGTAACAGCTAGTAGTAAATAGGCATATCTGGGATTTGAAGTCATTCTTTCTGACACAGAATCCACGCTCGTCAACCTCACAGGCTATGGCAGAAGGAAGGCTGTCAAATAAATCAGGAATGACTACTAGCCACAAAGCTCTGGCTTCGGGCACACACCTGCCGTCGTGAGCACCCATCCTCCACAGGGACTCAAGAAGGCAGAGAGCAGTGGCTCTTCTCTATGATCAGAAGTCACTGCAGTGTCTCCTACCAGCTGGGGCCTTACTCCCTGCCTTGCTGGATGCTAGACCCCACCTGCTGTAATCTCCCCAAATTTGCTTGACCCTTCCTGCCTCGGCTGGCTGCCTTCCCAGACTGCCTTCCAAGACTCACTCTCTCTGTTTTTAGATCTCTGATGTTCTAGAGTGCCTGGTTCTTAAATCACAGAAAATTAAATATCCTGGTTTTTAGCAAAAAGACCATCTCTTGAGGGCAGCTGTTGAATCTCTGAATGTGTGTTTCTTCAGGGATAGTTATGTGAGATCAACCTTCGCCATTCATTCACTGCATTGGAGGCATATCCTCTTTCACCTGGATTCCCAGCGCACTTTGATCGCAGTTACGATGTACGTGGTTATTTGTAAAGCGCCCGCCGCCAAATGCACGTGCAGGGTGGAGAGTAATAAGGGAAACTTGAGCCTCACCTGGGATAGAGGCCAGCTCTGCTAGCCAGAGAAGCAGAAAAGAGAAGGAGCCGGACTCAAAAGGGGCACCACCATCCTCCCTGGCCCTCAGAGAGAGGCCCAGACAGAGAAAGACAGACAGCGAATGCCTGTGCACATATGCTGTCAAGAAGGGCCCGCGGATTCCGAGGAAGCCCCAGAGGAGAGAGCAGCTGCTTTGGTTTCCTTGGAGGCAAAGCCCAGTAGGGAGTGGGGAAGACAGGAACCAGGGAGACAATTACCAGAAAGGCATTCCCTGGTGTTCTAATGAGGCAATTAGACCCACTGAGTTTTCCACTGTCAGAGCAGGACAGGTCTCTGAAAACCCCAGCCTATCCCCTCATTTTACAGGACAGGGAACTGAGGCCCAGAGGGGGACAGTGACTTGCCTGGAATTGCAGTGCCAATTAGGGCTGGGACCAGAACCCAGGTCTCGGGACACCATAATACTCTGCCTCTGCCGGAATCACAACCACCCCTTGGAGGACGGCATTTGAGACCCAGTGGAGGAGAAAAATGCTCATGGCAGGAATAGTTTTTTCACTCTGAGCAGCCTGTATAGGAGTTTCCTTCAGCCGGCACAGTCCAGTTTCACAAGGCCTATTGCTAAAAGAATCCCGGGGTCCCCCTGGGGCGGGACAGAGAAGGGATGGGGAGTGGGGGTGAAGTAGGGGGCTGTGTCAGCACCGGGAGGCTGTAACTTCCCTGCCTGTGTCATGTACTGTGTCCTATTCCTGCCACCTTGAACAAAAATATGATTCATCTCTGCATTTCCAAGGAGCCCCTTCCCAGGGTTCTCAGGGGATCCTAGGAGGCGGGGAGGCCCAAGATGCCTGGAGTTTAGAATTCTGAAGGGCCTCCCAGGCCCGGAGGCCACCAAGACTCACAGTGTTTCCTTAGTCCTTAACAAGCCCAATAAATCTGCTAACAAAGACAGAAGAAAGGACCTGAAGGATGCGCCCTGCCTCCGCCCCCTCCTCTGCCCCCCCCACCTTGTCCGCCTGAATTGCCTCTTTGTGTGCCCGTCTCCTGGAGCAGGCTTGGCAATTTGCATCTTTGCTGTTCTCCTTTTAAACATGACAGAAAACCACTCAGCGGAGTGGAGCCGGCCCGAGCGGGACTTCTGCCCACAGAAACAGAGGCGCAGAAGTCAACTTGACATTTAGCCAAGCGTGACCCCTCCCATCCCCTCACACACACCAAAAAGCAGACTTTAATAAATATGGTTCCGAGAGGGAGGAGTGAGGGAGGGATTGAAAGAGAAAAGCCGTAGATCTTTTCATTGTGCATCATTTTAGTAAACATTTTTGTGCACAAATTCTTGCGCATGAATCACTGGAGACAATGGGGTTCAGGACATAAATATACCCCAAAATATAGCACGTTGAATATTGTAAGATGAAGGTCATTTTGACGTCCTCTCCCACCTCGCCCTTCCCTGACTATACCCCAAGAAAAGCAGCATCATTAGGAGCATCCTTATCTCCAGAGACAAAGGGACACCAAGAAGAATCTGAACTGTGTCCACCAGTTTATTACACTTATCTCATACTCCTTAACCCGTCATATTCTTCCATAACTGGGCTCTCTTCATCAAACCTCGCATAAAAATACACAGGTCTAAACTGTTTCTTTGGATCTTCATTTCCTTATGATGAAGTCTCCTAGGTCACGTAAAACTTAAACTTATATGCTTTTCTCCTGTTAATCTGTCTTGGTCAGTTTAATTTTCAGACCCAGCCAGGGACTCTGAGAGGGTTGAGAAAAACCTTTTCCTCCCCACAGAGATCAATGGTAAGCCCTGAGTTGTGGGGTTTTTCCTCCTCTTTTTCTATCCTTTAAAGGGGGAAGGAGAAAGAGAACTATATATCTCACGAATTGGTATACTTGACTGCAATTAATTCTTCAACACCGCAGTGTTCTCATGCATAGAGGAGGCTGTTGTGCATCAGAGAGGCTGAATATCTCTCCTGCGGACACCTGAGATTCAACACTCATATGCTTTTCGGTATACCTATTGGCCCTCTGGCTTTTTTTTAAGATGCTGTATTTAGGGAAATGTAGCAAATATTGTCACTCAAAAGCCTACATTTTCTTCCAATTAAAAAGATATGCCGAAAGGACCTCTTCTGTTTATCTTTTTGATATAACATATCCTCTAGCCCTTTCTCCTGTCAGTTATATTGCTAACTATCCCTTCACAGACAGAATGGAGGAATTCACCAGAAGAGAGAACCACTCCACTGCAACTTGACAAGAAGCCCTGTGGTGGGACTGAGGGCTTCATCCATATTAATGAAGCTTGCGTGGAAGTGGCACGAGCATTTGGAGTGTGGCTGAAAGGACTGTGGTGCTTAACTTAGAGCTGTATGTGAGATACAGATGGTCTGGAGGTCTGTGAGTACATGTGACATGTCTTTAAGAATGGCACTTTGTTCTGTAGGGTTCTCAAGTGCCAACAAAATAATCTCACAGAATATAAGATGGATAATCCAAGCTACAATGAGGTTCAGGTGGAATCAGTCTCCCTCCTGTTTGCAGTGGTGAGCTCCACTGCCCATTTCACCAATAGCCAGAATTTGTCTTCATCCACCTCCTCCTGTGAAGTGCATCTGCATTTATACTTGGGAGCAGGAACACAGGGCATTATGGTAGCTGAGACTAATTGCCAGAGGCTGGAGACTTGCAATGGGGTACCACCTGGCCTGCTCTTTAAGGTCTGTGAGGGACAGTGGGAGCAAGATTGAGAGGAAGGTACAGATATTTCCCATACATCCCCCACCCTCACACGTGCATAGCCTCCCCCATCTGTACATCACTTGTAATAAATGGACCATTCTGGTGGAGGATGTTAATGTGGATAATGAGGGAGGCTTTCTTGACTTTTGATCCTGTCAAGTGGGAGGTGGCAGTGCATGGACTGGACCAGTGCTAAACTCTGATGGGACTTAGCATTTCCAGATGCAAAATATTTTTCCTTCAAGCCAACTGATGTGCCGTACCACAGGTTTGAGCTTCCATTCCCAGGCAACGCTCTCAGATAAGTTTTCTTCCCACATACATGACTTCCCAGAAGGGTGCTCCTAGCTTCAAGTCAGGCAAATCTCAGCCTAAAATCTTAGAGTGTTTGATGGCATGAGTATAACCAGGAAAACCTATATTTCAAAACTTTGTTTTGCAAGAAGTAGGGGCTATTTATAAGAGATTTTTATGAAATTGAGGGCATGAGCCAAGCTGCTTTAAAGTGCTGGTGTCAACAGGTGCCAATGGGGAGAGGGTGTCCTATCCCTCTGTATGGACTGCAGCTCCACTGTTGGTCCTGAAGAAGAGGCTTTGGTGAGTGTGTGGAGACAGCAGCATTGGCAAAGATATTGGATTATCATGAATTTCTAGCACAGCACTTGCCACATGTAGGTATTCAACTAATGTTTGTTGTAAGAATGAATGATTGGGATTCTCAGCAATGGCAGCTGGGGACATTTGTCCCAGAGAGAAGCAAGTATGTCTGAAAATGGAGAAAAAAGTGGATAGACCATGATGAATGCAACTGACAGGCAGGAGAGAATAGGCCTCCAGAGACATTCCTTTATGGGCCTCCAGAAACAACTGGGGTGCATTTTAAGGGGGAGTAATCTTCTGTTTGGCTGGGAGAAAGGAGTTTAAACATTGGAGACTGTGGCCTGGTGACATATACACATACACACACACACACACATACATCTTTTTCAGGCTTTAAAGAGTGAATATTCCCTAGTCCTATCTTTCCAAGTTAAAAAAATATAGCAGTTCCCACTTATCAGCAGAGGATATGTTCCAAGACCTCAGTGGATGGCTGAAACCACTAACAGTACTGAACTCTATATAGACTATGTTTTTTCTTATACATACATATTTATGATAAAGCTTAACTTACAAATTAGGCACAGTAAGAAATTAACAATAATAATAAAATAGAACAATTATAACAATATACTGTAATAAAAGTTATTGTATATCTTAGCAATCTCAACATATGATTTTTTTTCTTTTCTTATTAAGTAGAGAACTTTCACATTTTCACTTAAAGGAAGCACTTGACGGCTTCTCTTTGGCGTATCCCAATTGCCAGCAGCACTACTCTTGCACTTTGGGGGCCATTATGAAGTAAAATAAGTGTTACTTGAACACAAGCACTGCAATACCAAGACAGTCAATCTGATAACCAAGACGGCTACTATGTCGCTAACGGCCGGAAGCAGGTACAGCGTGGATACGCTGGACAAAGGGCTGATTCATGTCCAGGGCAGGATGGAGCAGGAGGGCACAAGATTTCATCATGCTACTCAGAACGACAGGCAATTTAAAACTTATGAATTATTTCTGGAATTTTCCATTTAATATTTTCAGACCACAGTTGACCATGGGTGACTCAAACCGTAGAGAGTGAAACTGCAGGCAAGGGGGGGACTACTGTAAGTACAAACTCAACTTTGCCAAAAATATATTTTAAATCCATGAGGACAGCCGTTTTCTTTAAGAATGCTAAAGCTTTCAGAATATCAAATTACCTAAAACTATTAAATTATTTCAAATTATATCTAGCACCAAAATAGAAAGGACTAATTGAGACTAAATGTTCTAAAACATCAAACCTGAAAGTGAAAAAATAATAATAAAAGAAAAAGAAAGTGAAAGTAAAAAGTGATTGTCAACTACTCTATAAATTATTTTCTTTCATCTTTAGACTGATGGGAACTTCTTTAAAAAGCCAAGAACCAGAATATCACCCCAAGACATCTGGTCCTCCCATCCTTTAGTGAAGCGCAGATGGAGACTCCTATGTGGTCTTGGTAAGAGGAATTGGTCACGCTCATTAGCCTGGGCAGATTTAGGTTTCAAATAATAAGCTAAATTGAGAACTACCAAGAGACCAACTCTTGCAAAAGCTGCACTGTAGCCTGAAGGGGGACATGCCAATTTTGGATTAATTAAAAAGGTTATTAAATTGTTCAGATGGCACGTTAATGAGCAATCTGCAGGGCACTCAGTCAAAACCACGCCTCCCAGCCTTAATTACAGGACCCTCATATTGAAAAGAATCTGGATGAGCCCACAAAGGAGCTCGAAGTGCAACAGTCTTAAATATAATACAAATATGGTCAACCCAGGACAAATCCTACAAAGAAAGATGGTAGCTAAGCTTGTAATATAAACTCTTTCAGAAGAAAGGTGTTGCTGATTCCAGCCAGCTTAGAGACACTGATATATTAGAATTAATTAGACATACAATGGATAATGTGCCTCTATAATACATTTTAGAGCAAGAGGTCCAAGTGCTTTGGTATATTTTATTAACTCACATTTTTCCCAATTCCTGGTGACAAAATTAGAAGCCTTAAATTATTGTTTCTGTTTCATAAAGTTTACCTGAATTTATAGATTGAGACACTGTAACATCCACCATCTACTTCAGAGTTTGAATGCCAGAAAAAGACAGTATTTCTGCACAGATCAGTAGTTCTCAAAGTGTGGGCCACTTGGGGCCACCTAATAACCCTCAGCCTGATCTACAATTTCAAGTCTCTGCTTTGATCCTTTTGGGTGAATTACCCATAATTGCATAGGCTTTAGTTTATGTAAACAACAAAGGTTTATTTTCTAGTAAATTCTTAAGTCAATTAACAGTCACTAAAATTTGGCATTCGTAAACTAAAACTAGGCAGCTCCTGGAGTTTGCTGAGGAATATAACTCAATATTCTCTTAAGACATCTGACTGCCACCAAGTGTTGGGCAGGGATGAAAAATTCCTATTGCGTATGATCACTTGCAGATTACCGGAAATCCCATAAAATTCAGAAATTCATTGCGAATGTGTTTTTATTGAATCAAGAATTTTCTTGAATTGGTCATGATTTGAACAACTGCCATTGTTCCTTTTGAATTTAAAATTACTTTTTAATTTATTTTTATCTTTATCAAGATAGTTTGTTGTGGGTTGTTTTGTTAACTTTGTAGCAATCTTCCTATGTACTATGTTCTTTTTATTTTTTTCACTGGAAAGTGGAAATGGGTGGAGTAAACGGACTGTGGGATTTTTGCACTGTCTTACGGGGTAGAGTAAAACATGATGTAGACGGGGCCAGCCCAGTGGCGTGGTGGTTAAGTTTGCATGCTCTGCTTCAGTGGCCTGGGGTTCACAGATTTGGATCCTGGTGGTGGACCTACGCACCGCTCATCAAGCCACGCTGTGGTGGCATCCCACATACAAAATAGAGGAAGATGGGCACAGATGTTAGCTCAGGGCCAACCTTCCTCACATACACACAAAAAAGACATAGAGCCACTAGTCTAGACAAAGAGTAGAGGAAAAACAGTTGAACTAAAGCCTCAGACGTTTTTTGACTATTTCTTATAATTAATACATGAAGAAAAAATTAAGTTAAGCCAAAAACCAATACTTTTTACACTGTTCTAAAGTTATACCTTTAGAATAAATGAACTGATTGGATGAATAAACATTTATTAAGCATTTATTATGGGCTGGTACTGTACCGTGGGCTTTTTCAAGCTGTTACTTCAATTAATTCCCTCTAACGAGAGCTGCCAGATTTAGCAAATAACCAGTTAAATATGAATTTCACCTAGACAACAGACAATTTTTTAGTTTAAGTATGTCCCAAATATTGTATGGAACATACACTAAAAATTTATTTGTTTATTTGAAATTCAAATTTAATTGGGTGCCCTGTATTTTATCTGGCAAACTTATCCCAAACAATCTTGTATTTTTATTAAGAAAAGCAAAAGAATTTAGTAAAATAGGGTTTGTCTTAAGTGCTGAGTCACATTCATTGGTATTGGCTATCTGGTATGTTCTGAGTCTGTGAAGTCTGGGTTCAGTCAAGGAAAAATATTGCCATGATCAATTAGCGATGTCTGCCATGGATAAGGCACAAGGATTTTCTGACATAGATGCTGAATTTTTGCTATCTCTGCCTTAGGGACCAAAGTAAAACCTCTGTCTTGCAAAGTCCTGATACAAGTTATCTATTGATTGTGTCACTCCCTTGTGTAAAATCTTAAAATCCTTTAATGCCTTCCATTGCTCTTAGGATAAAGACCAAATAGAGTTCCTAGTGTGGTTTTCAAGGTGCTAGCTCCCGCCAACTTCTCCAGCATCGTCTTTTGCCCTGTTCGCCCTCACTGTCTGTGTTCCAGGCTTCCTGGCCTTGGGCAGGTTCTTCGAGTAGGTTTTTGTCTCTGCCTGGGAAGCTCTTTTACCTTTTCTTTACCCAAATAACTTCTGCCCGTTCTTTAGATCCCAGCTCAAACATCCGTCCTCAGGTAACCTTTCTGGCATCCCAGAGAAGGTCAGGGACAATTTACTGTAGACTCAGAGAAGCTATCACAGTTTTGTGAGAATTATTTGTGTGAATATTTAATATATTTTTTCCCTGACTATAGAATTCCTGAAGGCAGGATCAGCATTTGTTTTGTTCATCATTTTACCCACAGAATCCAGAATAGTGTCTGCCGTATACTACTTTCACAGTATATATTTGTTGTATGAATGAATTTATTGGCTTAATCAGTTCTATATGATGAAAAGATCTTGTGGTCCATTTAAAAAAGAAATTAATCTCATTTTTTTCTCATAATTACAAATTTAGGTAGAACTCCGAAAATGTAATAAATAAAACAAGCATTAGTTCTCCCAATACAAATCAGAATAACTGTTTTATACACTTGCCATCAGTACATTTAAATGCTTCCTTAGGAAAAACACTTTGGTGAAGAATTTAATATAGTGGAAGGAGAGTTCTTAGGCATGTATATTTCCTTTTTTTGTCATTATTTAACCATTAAAAATTTTGTTGAAATGGATTCTAACCATCATCTTTTGGTAAACATTTTAAGGGGTTTACCCATCTGCAATGACTTTTTTTGAAATGTCAACTTGGCTAGGCTACAGTCCTGTTATTCCATCAAATACTAATCTAGGTATTTCTGTGAAAGTGTTCCGCAGATATAATTAAACCTCCTAACCAACTGACATTACTTGAAGTCTAAAAATATCCAAGATTTAGTCCTGAATAGCATGGGTAGAACTGTTATGTGTATTGTACCACAATGAAAATTAAAAAAAAAAAAAATCAGGGTTGAGGCTTCTCCCAAAAAGAGAAGAAATTCTGTCTGTGGACAGCAGCTTCCCCCCTTGCCTAGGAGTTCCAGCCTGCCCATGACCTTCCTTTCCTACTTGCTTAGCCAGCCTCCACATTCATGTAACCAATTCTTTGTAACAAATCTCTCTCACTCTCTCTCTCTCTCGCTCTCACTCTTTCTCTCTCTCTCTCTATACAGTGTGTTTGCATTGATTGGTGATATGTGTGTATATATATATATATATAATCTCCTACTGGTTCTACTTCTTTGGTTGAACCCTGACCAATACACCATCCATCAGTCCTCACAACCAGTTGTGTCGAGAATATTAAACAAATGGATGCTAAAATGGATAGGGTAGAGCTAAAAGCATTGCTGATTGCAGAACTTTTATAGTCCAGGTCACTCCCTACCTCTGCCCCACCCCAAACCAAGCACAGTTACAAAATCCAAGAGATCATTTAATGTAACTTTTAAAGTAAACTAACAGAAACTAGTTTTTAAAATATTACAGGAATAACAATATGGGAGAAAATGCAGCTGCTGGCTCTAGCACTCATTTCAAGAAAAGCCTTATCTTTGTTGGCAAGAGACTTTGATAAGCCGCCTAAAAGTAGATACTGAGCTCTGAATGTAGACAGAACTTTTCTGTATGAGGGAAATGGAAAAACATGGTTGTACTGGAGGACATAATGGAGGAAAATGACTTGCAGGAGGAAGGCAACAAGAAGGCCAACTTTCACATCCACCATGACCAAACCCTGTATTCATCCCCTACCTCATTCTCTGACTCTTTAATAAAGTTACTAAACTCAGGTTCAAGTGAATTTTTTAAGAAGCCAAGGAAGGAGCTGGGCTTCATGCAGATTGATATGGCAGCATAGTAGCTCAGGAGAGGGCAGAGGAGGGGAGAGAAGGGTTGGGGGAAGAATGCAGGAGGAAGTAAGCCCACCTCTTCAAACCCTCCCCCTCACCACTACCACCATCACCACCCCCAGTCACACAGGGAGGGTTATGAATGCTCACTGGGCCACAGAATTGTGGTTCTCAGGAAGCTTACCCAGCTCTACTAGGTGGGAGTAAGGAGGGCATTGGTTAACATCTAGTTATTCAAGCATGATGTCATCATTTCCTTCTATCACATACTTAGGCATTTCCAGGAAGCTGAAAGTTTTACCTAATTGGCCTAGTGTTAAATTGTTAACAGGTCATTGTAAATTCCCCAAGGCAGCAGCCAAATATCAAATCAGCTAATTAGCAATAAAATATTTCAAATATTGTTAAAATTCATAGCAGATTGTCAAAAGGGCAAATTCTGCATTTCTTCAGCATACACATTCAGATTCAACAACTTCTGTCTTCATACGCTTAAAAAATAAATATTTACAAGCCACTAAATATATTGAAAATTTCCTGCTGTGGTGTGAACCCTTGAAAACTGTTTCCTGTTAAGGTTTCCTGATAACTATTTACCAAAAGAAGCAAGAAAAGGGTCTCCTCTCTTCTGATAGTTGTGGCTATGCTCACTGGAATTTCTCAAATGAGTTTTCGCTGACCTGGTTCTCTCCCCAGCTTTGTATATGGTGGCTTGGAGACAAAGTAAAGGCTGGCCAGAAATACATTCCTATCTGTGATTCCTGGCAGTGTTGTTTTTTGTGCCTGTTCAGTCCAATTCAACTAATATTTATGATTCAGACTCTGTGCTATGTGATAGCAACACAGAGATGATTAATATATAGCTCCTGTGCTCTGTGAGTTCAACATCTAAATAATTAAATGCCATTTGTGTGATAAGACTATAATAGAGGCAGAGAATAGTAGGGAGAGTGGTTGGCACCATCCAGTGTGGGTGGGGTGGTCAGGGAAGTTTTCCCAGAGGTAGCCTCATGAGATAACAGAATTTGAACTCAACAAATTAGAAATTTAAAAGTTAAGGTGCATTTTAACTAGTACTAAAAGGCTAGATGTGGGATGCACAAGGAACCTTAAACTGGAGAATGTTGTTGGGCAGCTAACTGCTACTTGACTCAGTAACAGTCACGAGGAATTGAGAGAGGGAAGGGCAGCTCAAATAAACAGAAATGGATAAAGTGCATTAGTCCCTTTGGTGGTTTATAATTAAAGAGCTTCTTTTTTTTTTTTTTTTTATAATTTTATTTATTTATGTTTCCCCCAAAGCCCCAGTAGATAGTTGTATGTCATAGTTGCACATCCTTCTAGTTGCTGTATGCGGGACGCGGCCTCAGCATGGCCGGAGAAGCGGTGCGTCGGTGCGCGCCCGGGATCCGAACCCGGGCCGCCAGCAGCGGAGCGCGCGCACTTAACCGCTAAGCCACGGGGCCGGCCCTAAAGAGCTTCTATCACGACAAGACATAACACTGCAGAATCAACCTTAGGTCCTAAAGGCAGCTAGAAGCTTGAAATTCAACATTTTAAATATGAGTAAGAATAGTACGTGTGCCTTGAAGGAACAGCATTTCTGTGTTGTTCTTAGACCCAAACCAATGTTGTTCTATCTAGTACCTTTGTTCTCTGTTGCATTCCCACCACCTCACACAGAGAATGTGTTCAATAAATAATAGTAATAAGAGCTATCATTTACTGAGTTCAGCTTCCTGTACGTCAGGACTGCACTCTCTTGGTATTAACAAATCTGGCTAGGTCAAAAATCTGGAACCAGGTGTCTCATGGAGAACTTGCATTCCCAGAACTTACATTCAACATGCAAGTACACACTCTCCACGGGCAACCACCGTCATGGTTTTAACTACAACGTAGTTAAAATAACCTTCACACTACGTCCCAAGCAACACTATTATAGCAACACCACTTATGAGCCCTGTTTTTCAAAGGTTTATGCGAGACTCAAATGATGAAAATAAAATTAATTCCAATGACGATAGCAACCCCCATTGTGTGGGCTTTGCAGGGAGGATTTTGTAGGTTTGTGGGGTTTGTTATATAGCATCAAGTTTTCATTTAGAATGCAGAAATTAGAACCATAAACATTTTAGTATCCTACTAACTTTCTCTCTCTCTCTCTCTCTGTGAGATGACACATATACAAAAAGTTAAATGACCTAAATTGTGCTAGAAACCTTGCAAATGAAGCATAAACATAACATGACATGGACATATAAAATATTTTCCACTATGAGGTTGACCTTGCAAAATAAAATAGCACCTTTCGAATGACAACAGCAGGTGAGAGTGTGTTTAATAAAGTAGGTCCATTGAACACTTCATTCCAACACCGATTTACCAAACACCACCTCTTATAATTTCTTCTCTTAGCATCCTAGAACTGATAACCTGGGATCAAATTTAATAAAATAGCTCAATGGGAGTTTTTGTAAACAACTTAAGTACATTTTAAATTATGAGTTTGAAAGGTTACTTGCTCCTCCGTATAGATACTCTCTTCTAAGAAACAAAGTTCACAGAGTAGAAAAATATAAATCAATGGGGAGGAAAAAAAAAACAGAAAAAGATGGAGAGGGCTGGGAGGTTAAGTAACTTCTCCAAGGCCCCACAACAGGAGAAGATCTAGGGAGGATTGACGCCCAGGTCTGCCTGTTGAATGAGTGTAGTGGCAGAAAGCAAAGAATCTTCGAAAACTGGGCGACTGGACATCCCAGGCAGGTAGCAACCTTAGTTTGAATCATTTTCTTTCCAATGCCTTTTTCTCAAAACACTTATAAGAAACATCAAGCAAAAAGAGTTACTTTTGCTTCTTTTTTTGCCCAATTTCTGGCATAGGTACTGTTGGGAAAGAAATAGCTTTAAAATGCAGTGATATAAAACAGCAAAGGAAGTAACAAGAAGAAATCTCATGATCCACCAGCTAAAAAATTAATTCCTAAAAAGTGTTGACTTCACTGAAAACTTGTTAACACCCTGGAACCTACCCAAGTGTGTTGGGCAGAACACTAGTCCTAAAGATGATTTGCATGCACACCACACACACGCACACGGGGTTCCATTAGTGAAGAAGTTTGGGAAACACTTTTGATTACAGTGCCTCCCATGTTCCTCTTGGTGGTTCGTTAACATGGGACCCTTTCAGCTTTTTGAATTTTAACCCAGGGTTTCCCAATTTATTTAATCATGGACCATTCTACAACACACACGTGTTTTTTGTTTTCAAAAAACCTATTAAATATTGTGGAAACTACTGGTTTGTGGAACACCTTAGAAAACATTTTTATAGCCTGCATCTGATCACATAGATGGTGTGATTTGAGGAACATTTAAAGGTCCCTTCTGACCCACTGTTATAATGCCTAAAATGCCAATAATTCCTAGAGGCTGTTGGAGTTTTAAGGCCTTCAATAATAAACAATATTCCAGGAATCAAAGCCAAGAGATAGCAACTAGTTAGTGCAACCAACTGATCAATGGGAATCCTAACTAGGATCTTAGCTAGAAGCTCTCATTTCCAATGGAGAGAAGACGCTGGCCAGGCGCAGGCGTGAACACATACTCTGCTGCTATTAGCATACTAGTCAGGTTTCCAAACTGTGGATTTCTTTGTCATAAATATTGCTTCAATTTGTCATTTCCATTATGACCAGCCTAGCCCAGATTTTTGTTACCCCAAGCTCCTCTCTTCCAGGCTCTCTTTATATTATCCATCATGCACATACCCACCAAACAGATCCCCCCAAATACCACTCTTATCCTCTGCTGAAGAACCTAGAATGATTCTTCATTGCCCATCATGTCACTATCCTCACCCCAGTATTAAAAAACGTACCTATCCATATCCCTCTGACGATTTTTCTTTGCTCCCCATCCCTTCCCTGCAGACAGCTTCTTCATTCTTCTCTGTGAGTTCCAGGCTCTTCCTGCTTTCCTTTATTTTCTCTTTATAGTCTCCCAACTTTCTTTCTTACTTTCTATCCAAACTCTACTCATCTTTCAAGTGCTTCTTCTCCTAAGAAGGCTTTTAGTAACTTCACCCAACATTGATCCCTCTCTTTCCTGTACCACAGAGTTGAGGATATAATTAAATGCATTTAGCACTTGATTGTATAATTTTATTTTGTTCTCTGTTACAGTTGTGTATGTTTTGTTCCCCACTCACCATTCCTTGCTTCTAAATATGTCTCCTAAGAGAGCAAGTCTTGTCATAATTTTAATTTGTATTCCCTACCACATTTATTATACACTGGAAACACAAGAAATGCTTCCTCAATTATTGACTGGAATGAAAACAAAATGATAATTATAAATAGATATCATGCAGTTACTAAAGAATGCCAGATAGGACCATTCCTTGATAATACTTTATTTGCATTAAGATATTCTCTACCGTAAGTAGCAAATTACATGCCATTGTACTATTCTATAATTCAGACCTTTCAGATTAACTTCCCCCAAATGAACTCAAAGACCTCTTTTCTCTAAGAAGGGATGCAAACAAAGAACTAAGCATGGCTCTTAGGTTTCATATCGCAAAAGTCCAGGAGTGTGTGGCAGATAGACTTTAAAGTGGCCCCTAATTATCCTTGCCTCTTGATATTCATGCCTATGTAATCCCCTTCCCTTGAGTGCAGGTGAGACCTGTCTTGTTTTTAAGCAATAGACTACGGCAAGGGGATAGGATGTCACTTCCATGATTATGTTACATAAGATTGTAACTCTGTCTTGTTGGCTGATGCTCTTTTGCCTTCTCAGCTGGCGTGCTTTGATGAAGCAAGTAGCCTTTTGGGGGAGGCCCGCATTGAGAAGAAGTGAGAGTGGCCTCTAGCCAACAGTAAGCCAGCAACTGAGGTTCTTGTTCCAACAACTCTCCAGAAACGGGATTCTGCCAACAAACACATGAGCCTTCAGATAAGACCCAGCCCTGATCAATACCTTGATGGCAGCCAATGACACACCCTGTCACAGAGGACCCAGCTAAATTGTGCCCAGATTCCTGACACACAGAAATTGTGGAATGATAAATGTGTGTTGTTTTAAGCCATTAAGTTTGTGGTACTTTGTTATGCAGCAATGGCTAACAAATATAGGATGTTAAAGAGTATCTGTATGATTCTTTCAATGGCTGATGTTAAAAGGTAACTGTCAGAAGAACCAACTTTGTGATTCAAATATTCAGTGTGAAATCTCAAATAGTGGAAGCTCATGCAATTATGCTGGAGAGATTAAGAATGTCTTATGTACCTAGGAATAAATTTAACCAAGGAGGTGACACACTTGTGTACTGAGAAGCTACAAGACGTTAAGGAAAGAAATTGAAGAAGACACAAATAAATGAAAAGATATTCCATGCTCATGGATTGGAAGAATTAAGACTGTTAAAATATCCGTACTACCCAAAGCAATCCACAGATTCACTGCAATCCCTAACAAAATTCCAATGGCATTTTTCACAGAAATAGATCAATCCTAAAATGTGTATGGAACCACAAAAGACCCCAAATAGCTGAAGCAATCTTGAGAAAGAAGAACAAAGCTGGAGGCATCATGCTCCCTGATTTCAAACTACATTACAAAGCTATAGTAATTAAAACAGTATGATATTGGCATATTCATAGATCAATGCAACAGAATAGAGAGCCCAGAAATAAACCCATATATATGTGGTCAATTAATTTATGACAAAGGAGCCAAGAATATACAATGGAGAAAGGACAGTCTTTCAATAAGTGTTGCTTTCAATAAATGGTTTTTTGGTGCTTTCAAAAACTGGACAGCCACAGGCAAAAGAGTGAAACTAGACCACTATCTTACACCATACACAAAAATTAATTCAAATGGATTAAAGATTTGAATGTAACCAAAACCATAAAACTCCTAGAAGAAAACGTAAGCGGTAAGCTCCTTGACATAGGTCTTGGTGATGATTTTTTGAATCTGACACCAAAAGCAAAAGCAACAAAAGCAAAAATAAGCGTGTGGGACTATATCAAACTAAAAAGCTCTGCACAGCAAAGGAAATCACCAACAAAATACAAAGGAAACCTACCGACTGGTAGAAAATATTTGCAAATCATATATCTGATAAGGCGTTAATATCCAAAATAGATCCAGAACTCATACAACTCAATAACAAAAAACAAAACAATCCAATTATAAACTGGGCAGAAGATCTGAATAGGCATTTTTCTTTTTTATTTTTTGGTGAGGAAGATCAGCCCTGAGCTAATATCCGTGCTAATCCTCCTCTTTTTTTTGCTGAGGAAGATCAGCTCTGAGCTAACATCTATTGCCAATCCTCCTCCTTTTTTTTTTTTTGTTCCCCAAAGCCCCAGTAGATAGTTATATGTCATAGTTGCACATCCTTCTAGTTGCTGTATGTGGGATGCGGCCTCAGCACGGCCAGAGAAGCGGTGCGTGGGTGCGCGCCTGGGATCCGAACCCTGGGCCGCCAGTAGCAGAGTGCATGCACTTAACCGCTAAGCCACAGGGCCGGCCCTGAATAGGCATTTTTCTAAAGAAGACATACAGATGGCCAACAGGCACATGAAAAGACGCTCAACATCACTAATCATCAGGGAAATGCAAATCAAAACCACAATGAGATATTACCTCACACCTGTTTGAATCGCTATTATCAAAAAGACAAGAAATAACAAGTGTTGGCAAGGATGTGGAGAAAAAGTAACCCTTGTGCACAGTTGCTAGGAATGTAGATTAGTGCAGCCCCTATGGAAAATAGTATGGAGGTTCCTCAAAAGTTAAAAACAGAACTACCATATGATTCAGCAGTTCTGCTTTTAGGTATTTATCTAAAGAAAACAAAAACACTAACTAGGAAAGATATATGTACCCCCATGTTCACTGCAGCACTATTTACAATAACCAAGATATGGAAAAAACCTAAGTGTCCATCACTGGATGAATGGATAAAGAAATCCTGGTATATATATACAATGGTTATATTATTCGGCCATAAAAAAGAAGGATTCTAGGGGTCGGCCCCATGGCATAGCGGTTAAGTTCGTGAGTTCCGCTTCCATGGCCCAGGGTTTGCTGGTTCAGATCCTGGGCGTGGACATACTCACCACTCATCAAGCCATGCTGAGGCGGTGTCCCACATAGAACAACTAGAAGGATGTACAACTGTGACATACAACTATCTACTGGGGCTTTAGGGAGAAAAAAGGAAAAAAGGAGGAAGATTGGCATCAGATGTTAGCTCAGGGCCAATATTCCAAAAAAAAAAAATCATTTGGACCAAGTTGTTAAAAAAAAAAGATGGAATCTTGCCATTTGTGACAACATGCACAGACCTCAAGAGCATTATGCTAAGTGAAATAAGTCAGACAAAGAAAGACAAATACAACGTAATCTCTCTTATATGTGGACTCTTAAAAAAAAAAAAACCCAAGCTCATAGATACAGAGAACAGATTTATAGTTGCCAGAGATGGGGGATGGGGAGTAGGAGGAATGAGTGAAGGAGGTTTAAAAAAATAAAAGAATGTCTTGTGTAATACCTGGTAGAAGCTTGAAAGTATAGACAACCATCATTAAGAAATCACGTTATAACCTTGTTTGAAAGTTTGTCCCCAGTGTTCAAAAAGTAAAGTTTAGAATAGGCTGGGAATTTGGTTACTTTAAAAGAGTCTATGTCAGAAGTCTCTGTCAAAGGCCACACGTTTTAAAAGGTGCTAAAACTACATATAACACTAAGGTGAGCATTTCATGACTAAGTATGAGGATTGTATTTGATGTGCATTAATTGGTAAACATCCACTAGTTAGATACTTGATGGGAGAGAGGACTGAAGGGGTAGAGAAGCTAGTGAGTAGAGGATTGCTAATTAGAAAAAAAACCAATGTGACTTTTTTACAGGTTTGCATCTCACATCACTACATAATTGGCTCTTTGTTTCAGTTTGGTTTGTTATTATTTGGCAAGTGGAAGAGGCCACAGACGTTTTGAATCTTTCTTCTAAGAATCTATGATTCATTCGGTGAATTAGTGATTCCTAGACTTCTGGATTTTAAGAACCAGGAAAAATAAATTTTTTTTTAAAAAATAGGTAGTTGGATGAATAGACAGACTGAGTATACTGCCCCGGACAGTAAACATCATTTTGCCAAGTTAGGACATTAAAAAAAAGTCAGCATGTGTTGTCACTATCATTTCATATAGAAAAGACAATTCAACCACAAGTGGTAAAGTCATAATCTCAAAATAACGAAAAGAACTTTTATTTCAATAAATCCATCTTTAAGAAAAATTCACCACACTGTCCATATTTTTTGCTTTTCCTTGTAGATTATCATAGCCTTTGGGAACCCTGGTCTAAAGGGATGTCCTAAGGAACAAGAGCTAAGAGACTTTTGTCATAAGACTGCCTAGAACACCCCCAAGGAGGTTCAACTCATTTAGGAAATTCAAGGTGAATTTTTTTTTTTATAAAGTCCGGATGTGTAAGTCACAACAGCTGAAGATTAGTAAGAAGTTTGTCAAAGTATATGTAAGAAGTTTGTCAAAGTATATGTGTTTCTTTTAGCCTTGTTTTGAAGTACATATTCAGACCTTTTAAAATGTAGTGATTGTCGGGCTCAGATATTTTAATAAAATTCTTCCCCATTCTTCCGTACAACAGACATGGCTGAGCAGAAATGTTACTCTGATCACTGACTCAGGTGTCTCTTCTGCCGGGAAGACAGGTTACTTTGATCCAGAGGTGACAATCCAGCCACCACAGTGTCCAGCTAGCAGCCATCTTGGATCAAGGTACAAAACCTCCGAGGAGGTAACCTCTGGAGGCCTCCAAGCCAAAGCCTAAAATGTCAAGGGATGGCAAACATCACAACTGCATTTTATACTCCTCCCTAATGCACAAAATTAAGTCCCCACAGGACCTACAGGTCCTCAAAGATCAATAGACTCTTTGGTGAACTCTGACAGCAGAAGTTTGTTATGGCTGGTTTGGTACCTCAGCATCTGATCTCCAAATACATCAGTGAACGTACAGATTGCTCAGCCACTGTTGTTTGTAGGACTTTGTAATATATCACAGAACCTAACTGGAAAAAGCTCAACCATGCCCCAGATTTAGTTCCTTTCTATTTCTTGGGAGGTGAGCTCGCATGGTGCCTATCCACTCTCTCAGAAACCATTGGGGGGCAGGCCCTGTGGCTTAGCGGTTGAGTGCGCGGCTCCGCTGCTGGCGGCCCGGGTTCGGATCCTGGGCGCGCACCGGTGCACCGCTTCTCCGGCCATGCTGAGGCCGCGTCCCAATACAGCAACTAGAAGGATGTGCAGCTATGACACACAACTATCTACTGGGGCTTTTGGGGGAAAATAAATAAAAAAAAAAAAAGAAAGAAAGAAACCATCGGGAACTGCAACGGAAGGCAGCATGCGAGCATCTGTCGTGGAAAAGAGCAGTGCCTGAGAAGAATGTCAGGGCCAGAATTAAGTGATTGGCACACATTAAAATACAACATAATGGTGCATTTGTCGCGGTGGCCCTCTCCTGCAGTTGGCTCATGAGGAATAATGATGGCTTCCTGACAGAAGCAGGGGCTCAGCTGCTTGATAACATTGTTGTGCCGATGGTTTGAAGTGGCCCCGCTGTTGTCTGCATTTGGCTGGAAACAGCAGCCGTTCACTCTTTCAGGCAGGGTGCTGAAAACAGACCCACAGCCACGCACAACACTGTCCGTCTTGAAAGGCCTAAGTAAAGCGTTCTCTGCCATAATTTCCATTGTCATTCTTCCCCCACTGTTTATATAATATGGCCAGGAGTGGGACTGTAAACTAATATTGCATTCAAGAGCCTCAAACAACAAACACCAGAGCTGAGTTTTCTGGGGAGAAGATCACCAAGTTTCCTACAGAGGCAGGCCCGCCATGGCACACACAGCCTTATTAAAGCCGTCCTTTCCTGGGAAAAGAACATTGCCACGGAAATAATGAATTAATTTGGCATTTCCTTCAGTCTCACTCAGCACGCAGTGTGCTTCCCTAAGCATGAAAACAGCACATCTTCACAGAAGTGTTTCTAAAATGATGTGCCTACTCATAGGAAAGATCAATTTGAATAGATTCAATTCCCAAGAGGGCAATTCAATACAAAAAGTTTTCAACTAAAGTCAAGATAGATTGTCCAACTAGTTTTCAAGCCCAGCATAGACCATTATCTTTGTCCATATTTCAGCTTATAAACCCTCTCTCTCTTTCCCTCTCTCGCTGTATATATACATACACAGACACACATTTATTTGTAGCTCTTCGTATACTGAGAACAAAGCTCTTGCTATGTCAGCATAAAGGCTATTGCTGTTGAAGTAAGAAAAAAAAGTGTGCTCTAATATAGGGAATGGAAACATAAAGTTATTGAATATGACTTTTGCCTGAGAGGCTGCATTTGGGTTGTTGAAAGTTAGAAAAACAGAGATAAAATAGGATTATAAGGGAGGAGAGTGGAGATTGAGAGAGAAAGAGAGAGAGAGATTGGTTGATTAAAATGCTTGCTGGTGGGTACTGTGTTGAAAACCCAGATTTGACAAGTGGAAAGCCAGACTCAGTGCAGAACAGCCAAAATGGAATTCGAGCTTAAAAGCACAATTAGCAGATTAAGAGCCAGAAGCTACAAATTGCAACAAGGAAGTCATCACTATAAACAGCTAAGGAGAGGATGGAAATCCAGAAATGATAGTGTTGTGCTGCTAAGAAGGGAGGCTGGAACTTCCTGAACCAAGTTACAAGAAGACAAAACATACAACCCACCAACACTAGGGCGCATTAAGTGAAAAATCCGACAGCTGTGTTTTTTAAATTTTTTCTTTCATTCTTAGGTCAAGGGTTGTTGCCGCTGAATTTCCCAGGTTAGTTTTTGCTTAGCTTTCACCATGGAGACCTAATTGTTAGGAAAGCAGAAATCTGAAAATCCTCTAAGATGTGATTTCAGTATTCTCTGCATTTTCCATGCCAATAACTTATAATACTGTAGATATAGCATTTATTGTTGCCGTCCTCCATCTCCTGATAGGTGCCTGAGAACAATCTATCCCAAGTAATTTTAATACTTACAAAATGAGGAACCATGGCTGGGTAGCTCAATAGGTGAGAGCCCAACACTCACAAGCAAAGAGTATAAAGTGGTTCCAAACGTGGCTGCCCATTAGAATCATCTGGACAAATTGTTAAAATTCCCCATTCCAGTGATATAGGTGAACAGGCAAGATTTTCAGTTACCTTGATCTTGGTAATCATTCTACCATGTATACGTATATCAAATCATCATGTTGTACACTTTATATAATCTGTCAATTATTCCTCGATAACATTATAAAAACAGAAACAAAAAGATTTTTAAAAATACAAAAACAAGACATACTGACACAGACACACACACAAAATTCCCCATTCCAAGGCTGCATCCCAGACCAATTAAATGAAAATTTCTGGGGGTGAAATATGAGCTATTTTTTTTTTTGTTTTAAGTTTGAGAACCACCAGTCTTGAGAAATCTCTGTGGTCTTGATGACTTTGATCAGTTCCAAACCCCCGAGATGGCACTCTCAGCCTCATCCTGTCCAATCCCTCAAATATTGACCAGTAGACCTTAGAAATCTCCAATGTAAATGTGGACAGCTCAGCGCCAATCCATCCCTCACCCGGCAGAGCCACTCTTAGGTACTGAAGCTTAATGATAAAGAAGGCCAACAGAGGTGGTTTCAGAAAGCAAGAAGGAGATTCAAGTTTGCAAAAGGAATTTCACCACTGAAATAAACATGAGCTTTTATGCCCTTTCATCTAACCTCTTGTATATATCCTGTAAATACTATTGCAAGTGTCATTTTAGGGCCAAAAGTGGGGAGGTCTTCTTAATTTTATGGGCTGACAAACAGAAATTGGACCACTCTTGATGGTCTTCTGCCCTTTAGGATTTTTGCCGTTGGTTTAACATTCTTAGTGAAAAGTAACCTGCTAACATCCAAGGTTTGCTCTGACCCCAGAGGCTTCTTTATTCTTAGGGACCAAAATCAGAATGTCTTAGTCTTAGACTCATTATCCTTTATAGCCAAACTTGAGAACTCTATTAACTCTGGGTGGAAAGCAATTCCAAAAATTCTCTGCTGGATGTTTTTTTTTTATATCAATTGAAGCCATAAAGGTTTACTGAGCTCTTTGTTAATCCAATCACACAAAATGATAATACATGTATAATACTTTCTATATTGTTATATATTTGCTATATCATGCACTACAAAACCCTTTTCTACAGTAAATTTTCATGCCTCCATTCTTTATTAGGGTGATTTTATTAGTCCTGACTTTATAACTGACTTCTGAGTCAAAACTCCACAACCTCATAAAGCTCGTTAACATAATTCCCTCTACACCATTTTCCTTATTTCTTAATTCTTGTAATTCTCCTGAATTATTTCAGCATTTGTGCTGTTACATCTGTTTAAAAAAAAAATGCAAAAAACCTTGCAATGGCTCCCCATTGCCTACTGAATGAAGGTCAAGCCCCACAGGCTGCCTTTCAAAATATTCCATAATCTGATTCCAACCTTAATTCCTAGTCTTTTGGTTAACTGATCTCTCACTGTCCCCAAAGCATGTCATGCATTGTCCCATCAATGCGATGTGCATGTGCGATTCCCTGTACAGTGAGAGTTGTCTCCATACTTCTCTATATTAAACTGGTTGAGTAAAAAAGGGTTTCCTTGCTTGATCGTAGGTCTTGAGTTCTTAACCTGAAGTCTATTCACTCCTTGGGGTCCTTAAATAGATTAGTGGGGCATGGATGCCTCTTGAAATTATTATACAAAATTGTGTGTGCACATGGTAGGCTGGAACTTTGGTGGCCTGCAATGAGCCAGCCTCCCAGTATTCACGCACTTGTGTAGTTTCCCCCCATGAATCCGGGCAAGCTCTGTGATCTGCTTTAACTACGGTAATAGAACTCAGAGGAAGTGACTCTGTGCCAGTTTTGAGATCTCACCTTAAGATTCTTAAGCTCTGAGGAAAGCCAGCTGCTTCCAGCTACTCTGAGACCAGACTGTTGGAAGTCCAAGCAGCCACGTGGAGAGGCCCATGAGGAGGATAACTGAGCCCCTGGCCAAACACCAGCAGCTGACACCAACTGCCAGCCTGTGAATGAGGCCATTTTGGAATTTCCAGCTGCCCCAGTGTTCCAGCTGACACCAGATGAAGCAGAAAAGTCATTTGTCAGTGCACACAATCATGAGAATTTATTTTTTTTGATGTCATGATTTTTATTTCCTTTTTTTTATTGAGGTAACATTGGTTTATAATATTATATAAATTTCAGGTGTACACCATTGTATTTTGATTTCTGTGTAGACTACATCACGTTCACCACCCAAAGACTAATTACCATCCATCACCACACACATGAGCCTAATCACCCCTTTCGCCCTCCTCCCTCCCCGCTTCCCCTCTGGTAACCACCAATCTAATCTCTCTGTCTATGTGTTTGTTTGTTGTTGTTGTTATTGTTGTTTTTGTCTTCTACTTATGAGTGAAATCATACTGTTTCGACTTTCTCCGTCTGACTTATTTCGCTTGGCATAATACCCTCAAAGTCCATCCATGTAGTCGCAAATGGAAAGATTTCATCTTTTTTTTTTTATGGCTGAGTAGTATTCCATGTGTATATATATACCACATCTTCTTTATCCATTCCTCCATTGATGGGCATTTAGGTTGTTTCCAAGTCTTGGCTATTGTGAATAATTCTGCAATGAACATAGGGGTGCACATACGTTTACACATTCGTGTTTTCATGTCCTTTGGACAAATACCAGAAGTGGAATAGTTAGATCATACGGTAGTTTTAGTCTTATTTTTTAAAGGAATTTCCATATTGTTTTCCATAGTGGCTGAACCAGTTTACATTCCCACCAGCAGTGCATTACATTCCCACCAGCAGAGAGTTCCCTTTTCTCTACATCCTCTTCAACACTTGTTATTTCTTGTCTTGTAAATTATAGTCATTCTGACGGTTGTGAGGTGATATCTCATTGTAGTTTTGATTTGCATTTCCCTAATAATTAGTGATGTTGAACATCTTTTCATGTGCCTGTTGGCCATCTGTATATCTTCTTTGGAAAAATGTCTGTTCAGATACTTTGCCCATTTTTTAATTGGGTTGTTTGTTTCTTTGTCGTTGAGTTGTATGAGTTCTTTATGTATTTTGGATATTAATCCCTTATCATATACATGGTTTGCAAATATCTTCTCCTAATCTTTAGGTGGTCTTTTGGTTTTGCTGATGATATCCTTTGCTGTGCATAAGCTTTTTAGTTTGATGTAGTCCCATTTGTTTATTTTTTCTTTTGTTTCCTTTGCCTGGTGAGACACGGTATCGAAAAGATACTGCTAAGAAGAGCATACCACCTATGTTTTCTTCTAGAAGTTTTATTGTTTCAGGTCTTACATTCAAGTCTTTAATCCATTTTGAGTTAATTTTTGTGTATGGTGTAAGACAGCAGTCTAATTTCATTCTTTTGCATGTGGCTGTCCAGTTTTCCCAACACCGTTTATTGAAGACACTTTCCTTTCTCCATTGTATGTTCTTAGCTCCCTTGTCGAAAATTAGCTGTCCATAGATGTATGGGTTTATTTCTGGGCTCCCAATTCTGTTCCATTGATCTGTGTGTCTGTTTTTGTGCTAGTACCATGCTGTTTTGATTACTATAGCTATGTAGTATATTTTGAAATCAGGGAGTGTGATATCTCCAGCTTTGTTCTTTTTTCTCAGGATTTCTTTGGCTATTCGGGGTCTTTTGTTGTTCTGAGAAATTTTTAAAAATTAAAAACTGTTGTTGTTTTGGGGTGGTTTGTTTCACAGTAGTAGATAAGCAAAAGATATGTGGGTGCTCCTACATGTAGATTTTCCTGGGAAAAGGATCCAGATTCTCAAAGGAATTAGTGATACAAGACAAGTTAAGTATCCTTACACGAGGATGTCCCTGTAAAGCATTTGAAATAGTACCTGACATATGGTAAGCACTCAGTAAGTGTTTAGCTATTATTATTATGTAGCCAACAGTTCACTCTAGGTATTCCAAGAAAGAATTTCTGGAAGGCAAGTCATCACTATGGTTGAGAAAGAAGCCAAAATTATAACAAAAAGAGAAACAAAAACAAAAATCTGTGCATTAAATCTGAAGGGTAAATGGAAAATAAGACAAATAGCCTTGAATCAGGAAATTCAAAAATAAGGTGGGCAAAGTCTGAAAAGATCATATTGGAAAGTTCAAAACTTAGCTTGAATAGAAAGTGTGCCCTAAAAATCCCCACTTTCCTTCTCCATATGTGATACTTAACTACGTCATGGAGAGCTCTGATCTAATCAGTTTGGAGCAAAGTCCCTGGGTCACCAAAGAAAGGATAGAAGGATGGGTGTAGATGGGCTGACTCTGGGATGGGGAAGAGGTAAGCTGTGGGAGTGCATGTCCACCGGCCCCTACGTTTTCACTGAGGCAGTCAATGAAGTCATTGTTCCTGAGTGACCAGAGATGGAAGAGGTATCAAGGAATGTGGTGAAGGTTCAAAATAGCCGCTGAGGGAAAGCTGCCAGCCAGAGATGAGTGAAATGATGGCCAAATACTATGGAGGGCCCAACTGCAGCTGGAGGGCTTAGAAGGAAATGGAGGTCACTGCTCACAAACAAACGTCTCAGCAGAATCCTTCCTTGATTTGCAAAAATGATAGGCCGTAATCTGTCTCTGGAGACGTTGGGCAGAAGCAGGATGGCCATCTGCCAGGGCTGTTGTCAGGAGGAGTTGAGCACAGGGTTCAAGAGCAACCTGCATTCCTGGAAAGTCTGTCCTTACCCAAGGACTTCCTAGCACTTGCTGGCTTCTTGACCTTGGGCAGATTACTTAGCTATTCTGTGTCTTCATTTGGAGACTCAGAATGGCTGTTTTGAGGATTATATGAAAATCATGCATATAAAGTACTTGGCACAATGTTAGCCATTATTATTATTACTCCATAAACCAATTGCAGTAGTGTCTTTTTCTTTTGGAGACTCAAGTCCCATTCTTTGGAACATTTCATGAATTTTACAACTCTCCATTATTTACAAAAGATCGTTCCTTTAAAATGGAAAACTACATCTCTATGCTTACGTATTTGTCATCCAAAGCTACTGGAATCTGTTGTCAAAAGATACATCTTACTCTACACATTCATTCTTGGACTTCACAGACATACCAATAAAAAGATCTGTAGTCAGCCAATGATGTTTTTGTTTCCTTTGGGGATAAAGTGATCACACACACACACACACACACACACACACACACACACACTTACCCCTTACAGAGCTTAAATAAGAGAATTCAGATAGTGGAAAAGTCAATGAATATAAAATCTCAGCAGCCTAGTTGTGATGGTTAATTTTATGTGTCAAATGGCTGGGCCACAGAGCCCAGCTATTTGATAAAACATTATTCTGGATGGTTCTGTGAGGGTGTTTATGGATGAGATTTACATGTAAACTGATGGACTTTGAATAAAGCAGATTGCCCACCCTAATATGGATGGGCCTCATTCAATAAATTGAAGGCCTGAAAAGAACAAAACACTGACTTCCTCTGAGCAAGAAGGAATTCTGCCAGCAGACGACTTTCAGTCTTCCTCTGCAACATCGGCTCTTCCTGCATCTCCCGCCTGCTGGCCCATCCTACAGATTTTGGACTCGGTAGTCTCCATAATCACCTCAGCCAATTTTTTAAAATAAATCTCTCCATATATACACACATCCTATTTGTTCTGTTGCTCTGGAAAACCCTGACTAATACACTAGTTATTTCTGATGTTCTCTTGATGGGTCACTTGAGGGCCTAATATGATGGAAGCTTATTTAGTGGAAACTTAACAGGTAGCAATATACAGCATACCCTTGGCCCCTAATTCTTTTTTGACTATGAATTTATGAAAATATTTCTCAGGAAAGCATTTGGAGATTACAAAAGGCATTAAATCAAACTTGTTACTCTTTGAGTTGGTGAAGTTTAATCTTCTATGGCAGCACTATTCTGCCTAACAGATCATGGAGTGCTTTACCTATAGAATGATAGTCTTGGGTTCTTGCAATATCTACATTTTGCCCAAGGCTTTTTATAAGCGTAGCAAAATCTGCCGAAACAGAGATAATATTCTTTCCACATCACTCATATCTGAGGGCCTTTGGGTTCCATACTAGTAGCATTTCTCCCATATTTCAGGCAATACAACTCTCTGTATTATTTGTCAGAAAGGCTTTGTCATACATATTCAGGAAACATTTACCTGGGAAACAAATGCAGTGAACACTATGCTGTAGGTAGAAGTGGCTCCTATCCATTCTTTCTGTTCCATTTCAGATAATAACAACTTTCTGTCTATCCTTTAAGTGAATATATCTGGATGGCTGGAACCTTAAAAAAAAAAATCCCTAAAAAACAAATCTATTATTCACCTAATTCTAATTACCCATCTTGCCTCAGTTTAATGACAGACTTCTTTTTCACTGCATTTGCTCATTATTTTTCCCTTTTTTCTGTCCTTCCCTGTCCACTTGCTATTACTGTTCTTTGGGGGTTTCTGTTCCCAAGCTTACTTCTACCTTCTCCTTCCTTTTCTCAGACCTCTTTTCTGCGGGACTACAAAGAGCATTCCACTGTTTTTTAATTCAGCTTTTGTCCACCGAAGCTATATTCCCTTGTTGCGAAAATATAACCTCTCTGAATTTATACTCCCGCCTGATAATTATATACTCCACCCCTAATACAATGGTTTCTTATCTCCTTTCTTCATAGCCTTTTTCTTAGTAGTTGAGATAATTAGGAAAAGTCAGCTAAACCATGATCGTTTCTAGCCATTCGTTACCATTCCTCGTAATTAATCATAGGAGCTGTGAATACCAAGTAATATGATATATTTCTAGTGTAGGATCTTCAAGTCTTAATCTAACTTCTATGCCTTCGGTTTGTTCATCTGTAAAGGGAGTTTTATAACAATAATAACATGTTCCTCGGATGACTGGTGCTAGGATTACATAAGATTAGCACATTAAAGCATGTTATAAACTGTGAAAGTGATAGTATGAAGGTTAGTATCCGTCATCCAGGTGTGTGTTCACCCAGAGACTTCCTGTAGATTAAAAATTAAATTAAAAACTCTGCCATAACAAGTAAATAAACTAAACAACACACAATTAACAAACTTAGTCTCAATTGTGCTACATTCTTTCTGTCACCTAGAAACTAATTAGTACGACATAATCACATACTTCCTGCCCAGTAAACATACAAGTCCCAGAGGAAGAAATGATTTGTATCATGAATCACTGGCCACTGCTTACTGGTAATTATCATATAAATGAGGTGCTTCAAGTTGACCTCTGATTCCCCAGTCCTTTTCTGAGACAGCAAAGATACACTAGTTATGCAAAAACTCGATAAAATTTAAATTACTTTTCTAGCCTCGCCTTCTGAAGATTCTTTGTTTTGGGAAAAAAAAAGATCACCACTCAAACAAAAAACCTATCGAAACAGACACTAAAATATTCGTGTATAATGATATGTTTAGAAATGGTTTCCACAATTAAAAAAGAAAATTCAAGAAAATTCGTAATAAATCTCCAAGAGTCATCATGCGCATTAGCTATATGGAAGTTATCGTATTCAAGCCTTTCTTGAGGAGCCAACAAGTCAGAGTTAACGGAGAGCAGCCAGCTTGGTCCCTGATGAGCTAAATGAATTTTGTCAGTCACCTTACTTATCTCACCCGTAGTTTCTTTTCTTGTACAATTAAGCAATTAGATTGGGTGGTTTTAGGGTTTCTGTCTGCCCTAACATTCCTTGATTCCTTAATTATGAATCTTGAAGAAAGAAATATACACTGTAATATACCTTAAATATCATTTAAAACAGTTGTTCTCAACATCAGCTGCATATTGGAATCACCTAGGGAGCTTTAAAAAATACTGATGCCAGGGCTCCACCCCACGAGAGCGGAAATTAATTGGTCTGGGTGTAGCCTGGACACCAAGGGTGGTAAAAGCTCTAATGTGCAGCCAAGATCTAGAAGCACTTGTTAATTACTACATACTTTTTGGATGTGGGTGGTTCTTCTTTTCTTTCCTCAAAGAAGCTAAATTATCTCTCTGAGGCTGCCTTGTCATTAAAACATGGAGAGTCCACCCTACCCTGTGCAACTGTGGAAACTCTGAGTGAGGTGACAAGAGTGAAGGTGCTCAGCAGGCACTGGCTCACTGGAGGGAGGCAGTAAAGAGTTGTTTATTTCCTTCTTCCCACTTCCTGGGCCCCCAAAACCTCTAAAGACCTGGACCTCACTCCACTACTTATCAAACATTGAAATATCAACTAAAAGAACTTAAATTTTTTGAAGTAGAATTTTCCAAACTATTCTATCAACTCAATGAAAACACAATGAGGACAGAGACCCTGTCACCATTATTTCCCCAATACTTAGAACGAATATTTATTCAATGAAGAGATGAACTGGTCAATGTTTCTATTGGCCTTTGGTCTCTGTTCTTCCCCCACCCCCCACCAACATACACACACACACACACACACACACACACACAACTTACTATCTTTCTATAACTCTGCTTTTTACTTATGTAAAGGATGTGGGTGTCATAGACCATGTGTTTTACTTTCCCCTCATTATAGCATCTCCACTACTTCCCACTGGAGCTGCTATTCTATAGGTATAGATAGGGTCATATAGATACTGTCATAAAGAAAGTCTCAATAAGACACTCAATAAAATGCACAATAACAAATGGACTCATGTTTCCTCTTCATATTTAGGAAAAGTCAGCTAAAGCATGACTTTTGAAATATGATAAGAGATATACCAAGAAATGATAGAATTAGAGAAAACATATCTAAAAAGCTGACTTTGTGGGTGTGCAAAGCCACCTGAGGTTTGCTTTTGTAGCCCCTAGTGAGAACTTCCAGCCAACTACAGGAATCAATGAAAAAATGAAGACAAAAATTTTCATCACATCAAACCTCCACCAGAGGAGTCTGCTTATAGTGTTTGTCAGCCTAGTCCTTGATTTCAGAGATCATTATGTGATGGATGGACAGGGCCAGAAATAGAAGAGAAGGACAATATTCTATCAGCCAGTGTTCTTAGTCAATCAGAATAATTCATGTGTTTTCTCTTTCAAGAGTAGAATGTGGAATGGAGTACGGCTGAAACCTGAAGTTATCAGTGAACAAGGGGGAAAAAAAAACAAAGACAAATTGCAAATGTTCCAGTCTTTCCATCCATCATCTCCAATATAATAACAGCATCTACTTCATCATTTTGTTCACGCAGTCAAATATCCACCAAGGATTTTGACCAGGCGTCTTCAACCCGCCTGATTACTGAACAAGTCTGAACAATGCTGTCTGTGGCATTTTGTTCCTAGTGCTCACTGATGACTTGTGAAACAAGGAGGTTATGAAATACTTAACAGTGGGTAAGATCGTTGAACTGTCTAGCATGCCACTCTTATATGCCTTTATGAATCAATTCAGCCCAAAATAGTGTTTATCCTGACTAATCATATCTGAAAATTACAGAGTGAATAATCACTCATGATTATGGAAACATCAAGGGGGCTCGTCTTAATGCCGCTTTGTGTGGGCTCTTTTCTGAACCCCCCATGTTCACAAGTCTAGAATGAACTGGAAGAAAATATTCAGAACAAACCAGATGGCTTTAAAGAAGCAAAGTGCTTTTTAAAGATTGGTAAATAGGTCAATGTTCTTCCTAAGGAAACCAAACTGTCAACTCTGGACACCCCGAGACAAGACAAGAAGTGAGGCAGAGGCAAAGCAATGCTCTTCCCCAGGGAAACAGAGGTGATTCATTTACCTTGAGGGGTGCCATGTGCTCATTAATCCCATGGAGGAAACATTTAGTGAACTTGAGCAGCCATTTTCTAAATAAGTGTTAATTTCCTTAATGAATCTTCCCCCAAAACCTTTGTGAGGACAATTATGTGTAATTTCAAAGGCAGAAACAAGCTCAAGGGGCCAGAAATGACTTGCCCACAGTCACACTATGAACTTTAGAGATTCACATCTGCTTCTTACACCACTAGACAGCACACTTGACTTTGTAGGAGAGATGAAGAACTGGGGCATATGCCCAAACAAATCATCAAAGCAATTGCCACCTGCTTGCTTCCAGAACAATCCAAGTTATTAATAGGAAACCAGCTGATACAGTCACAGTATCTTTCTGCCCTTTCCATACTGCTATTGATTGTTCACAAATGTTGAATAATCAAGAGAAATGGCGCTTTTTAACTTCTCAAAATGACAGACTAAATTAATCACGTTCTATTCAAAAAGGAATTCACTGAACATGTAGATTTCAAAAGAATATTAGAAAGGTTTCATTTTCTTTGTCCCTTATATTTTTTTAATAGCATGCAGGTTAAAAAGCAGTGAAAACAGAGTCCTGGAAGTATTTTTTTGCTTCTCTATAGAGTCAGATTTTTTCCCACTGCCTCATCTTTTTACACTTTCTCTCGTAATCCATTTGAAGATTATGGCAAAGCTGAGAACAGGAGTTAAGTGATGCTCTTATGAGCACGGGAAACAGAATTGTGCAAAAGGAAGTAGACAGGCTTTAGAACTACAAAATCCTGGATTCAAATCCCACTTCAGCCACTAGACCTTGAACAGATTCTTTCACAATACTGCACTGCGCTTTCTTCTTCCCTTCACAAGATGGAGAGAATGGTACCTACCTCACAGGGTTGCTGTGCACGTTAAAAATAACGATTGCCGCACACAACACCCGGTTCATCAAAGTTTCTCGAAGTCTTGAGCCCTCTCTTCCCCTCAAAATTTTAATCAGTCCAAATCCTGATATAGTCCCAGTTGGTTTTAATTTTGTGGAGGTGTTAGAAAACTTAGCCAACCGTACTACAAAAGCACTGTGAACAAGAATGTCCAACAAGGTAAGAATCAAAAGGTGGTTGGAGACTGGGATAGTGAGCTGGAATCATCCTCACTGGTCATTTACATTGAATCTTGGGCAAATTCCTCTCTGGGTCAGTTGTTTCTTCCATGAAAAACAGTAAAAATAGTACTTGCTATTCAGACTTCACACATTTGTTGGAGAGAACAAAATGATGTGCTTAGTAAGTGATTAAAGTGTAAAGTATAATTCTTAAACGTGATACAAAAGCATAGGTAATTTTGTTTTACCTTCTTCCAACTATATGAATTCCAAACTTATTTCTTTGTACAAAAATGTTGTACTTTACTTCTATTATTTTCTTGAACAAAGTCTATATGATCTTTAACTTTGATCTATAAAATATATTTGTGTCAGTAAGTGTGTATGCACATCTACACACACATATATAAAGAACATGAGATGATAAGAGATGTCTTTGAGGCACAAAGCATTTAAATTCTATTTTGGAATTTTTCTATGTTTTTAAGGGTTGGAAACCACTGGAGATGTAGAGATTTTAAAACTTTAAAGCTGGATGGAAATTAATGAACCAAATTAATCACAGAACATTATTAATATCAAAAGTCAATGTTTATTGGGCAACCACCATATATCAGGTACTGGTCTAAACTCATCTTTTTTTACCTCCTTCATCCTCATGGTGGCCTTCTGACGTAGGTACTAAAATTACTCCCATTTTACAAGTGAGGAAATTGAGGCTCAGAAAGGCTAAATAATCTGCCCTGGATCACAGAGCCAATAGGTGGCAGGGCTGGGATTTGAAGTCATACCATCCACTTCCAGAGTCTCCCCTCTTAACCATCAGGCACTTTTGTTTACGTTTTGCATTTCAAATGATCAACCTTGTTATTGAATTGAGCTCAAAACTTTACCAGGCATGGCAGGAAAGGAGAATACAAAGTAAATACAAGATAAAGCTGTCAATCTCAAGAATGTTCCAGTAAATCCGTAAAAATTAAGATAATTTATAAAACAACATACAAGTGCATCTTAATATGGTGCCAATGCCATTTAAGGGATTGGAGGAAAAGAGTAATTACAGAAAGTAGAGTAGGCAAGCCTACTCTAAGAGGTAGTTAGTGGAGAAGGCCAGTGAATGTGTTGTTTGAGAAGAAGCTGTGAGTGTGTTGGAGATGGGCAATATTTTCAGGAGAGACTACACGTTCTGAAGCATGGAATTGTGTCCCCTTGAGGACAGTTTCTGATTTTTAAGGAGGAAAAAAATGTATAGATAAGTGGTGGCAGTTGGTAAAGACCCATTTTTCTTGACAAACTCAAATGCAAACTGTAAAATTAACACAGAGAAAAGGGTCACATCTTGGGGTGAGTGTTCTTTATCAAGAGCTGTCAACAACCAATTAGTCATCAACCTCCATGTGCTCTCTATTGTGCCAGATGTGGAAAGGGAAACAAGGAAATTATGTCCTCCTATAGGGAAATCTCACCATCTAATAAGTTTTATAATCATGGATAGACACATGAATGGCTCAAGAACTCTGGCGATCATTGTTATCAGCAAGTGCAAAACAATAAAATATACTCCCAAACTATTTAAGTATGGGAGAGCTATCCCACCAGTGTGTTCTTATCTGTAGACTAGAAGCAAGAGGTAATTCTGGCTTCAGATGTAGCGTGATGGAGGGACCAAATCATTGGCAGTGTGATTCACTTGCCTTTGTTTCTTTGTTCAGCTCTGCACTCCCTTGTGTATTGGCTTCACTCACAGAGAGGTCATATGATGGTTGTGGTAGCTCTCGACTTTTCATGACTTCAAGAGAATTGGAAAAGAAGATTAGCTTTTTCCTTATCTCCGAAAAAAACCAGAGTTAAGTCCTATGGACTCTTATTGGCTTGACTCTTGTATGTGCCAATCCCCAAACCAATTGCTGACAAGTGTAGCCTAAGTATTCCATCCTGGAGTTATGATGCTGGAGTCAGTTTCACATAAACTAATAGAGGGGCAGGTTCACTGCCCCAAGTAAAATTAGGATATTGCTTCCCCAAGAAGGGAGAGGGCTGCTACATGTCTTACCACAACCCGCGATCACTGCAGTATGGCAAGCACTTAGCCCGGCAACATGACCACCGTGGTACTGGACATATGGCAGCTATTATTAGAATCAGTAAAAGTAGCAGAAGTCACACTAGATGGTTTTTGAAGAATATGTAGCAGCAGCAGCGGCAGCAGCACTTGGAAGTTTGTTAGAAACGCAGAATCTTAGGCTCACTCCAGACCAGCTAAATCACAATCTGCATTTTTAAACAAGATCCCCAGGTGATTTGTCTGGACATTAACATTGGAGAAGCACTATCTTGATACACCTGCTCCAACTTTGATCTGCGGTATTCTCATCCGGGTTTTTTTCCCCCTGACAATAGGAGGGCCTCTTAAACATTTCTTTTTTTAATTGTGAAAAGTGCTAATGTTGATGTCATCTAGTCAATTCCCTATATATTGACCCTAAATGTGGACATTTTATTATGCCCCCTTTCAAGAAGCAGTGCTAGCATAATGACCAGGATGCTGGGCTCAGAACAGATCCCATTCACCCTGATCCTGAGCAAATCACTGAACTTCTCTATGCCTCAGTTTCCTCAGCTGTCTTATAGCACTGCAGTGAAGATTAAATAAAATCTTGAATATCAAGTATCTAACACACGTCTTATGGGATGCTCAAAATGGCAGCTCTTAGAAAGCTGCTCTAGAGCAGTTACTTAACTAAAACTGCTCTTCACAACTCTAGGCCTCCACGGATTTGATTTAAGTGTTCTCTAAACTACAAAGTAATCCCTCCTGCTGGCGAGGATGTAAATTGCCTGAGGAACGTGTTCACAGTTTGCATTAGTTTTATATCTCGGGGTTCCAGGTAAGATTTTTTTTAAGAAAGGAGTTTTGTTTTATTGTAAATGTTCCAAGCTTTTCTCTAAAGAAAATATACCACAGAGGCCCCATTAGTTCTCCTCCTGCCCATTGTCACTCTTGTAACATATTAGGAGGTCAGAAGAAAATCTGAACTAATGAAGGGTTCTTGGATTAGTCTCTGTGTGGCAAATTAGCTTTATTCTTTGCTATAGGCACAGATCTAATCTCGGTCTGCCGTCTTGAAATTTGCAAGAGGCAAGTAAAACCAAAAGAGACAGGATGGATCAACCCAAATACCATCTGATTTTTGAAACATACCATGAGGGGCAAGACCTTCTAATGTGTGTTAGCAGTCATCATTATATCTAAATGCCCAAATTGTATTTATATCTACTTATGAAATAAAAATATTTTTAAAAATTCTCAATGAAAATAGCAACAATATTCCTTCAATACTACATAAGATTTGCCAGTTGTAAGATTTCTTTCTTACTTTAGGGAAATAAATATACATACTTACATAAACACACAAACACATATATGTCTATTTCTCTTTGTTCAAACAATTTCCCAATCACTTACATGTTAGACCCCTTGTAGTTTTAAAGCTCGATATTGAGTATAGAAGTATTTTTTTAATAAGAAAGAATAAATATTATGGATTTTATTGTTTACTCCAAAACTAGCATGGGGTTGGTCATTGCCATAATTTAAAATTCTTGGACAAATTTGATGATTTTATTAAATATTACAGATTTAATGAAATTAAAATTTCTTTCCTAATTAAAAAAAAAAAGTAGAATGACCCAAGGGTGAAATAAAAACATTCATTTAAAACTGGACTTGCTTTCATTAGTATCCTAACGCTGTTATGTCAAAGGACTACAAACTTGGGCGACTTAAAACAACAGAAACTTATTCTCTCACAGTTCAGGAAGCCAGAGTCCAAAGCCAGGGTGTCAGTAGGATTGATTCCTTCTTGGAGGCTCAGAGAGAGACTCTGTTCCATGCCTCTCTTCTAGCTTCTGGTAGTTGCTGGCAATCCTTGGTATTCTTTGGCTTGTAGCTACACATGTCCAGTCTCTGCTTCTTTCATCATATGGCCATCTTCCCTCTGTGTGTCTTCACATGATGTTTTCCTCTCTGTGTGTATGTATCTTTGTGTCTCTTCTCTTTTTATAAGGACATCAGTCACATTGGATTAAGGGCCCACCCTACTCCAGTATGACCTCATCTTAACTTACATCGTAATTACAAATATAAAGACCATGTTTCCAAATAAGGTCACATTCATGGATCCCAGGAGTTAGGACTTCAATATATCTTTTAAACCCACAAGAGTTTCTCACCAGCAAATTGAAGGCGAAGTATTGGACCCTAGGACTTGAGATCCAAAAGGTGACAACCACTTCCAAGAAGACTTATTTTCAAGGCTTAGCTTTGTTCTTTCATTAGCTGACAATGCATATAGAATCATTATCATAATTTTATGCTCAAGGCTGTCAACAATAATGGCCCATCCTACCTTTTCAAACTCTTTTCTCTCTACACATACAAACATAGTCAATGCCCCACCTAAAGTAACCACTCATTGTTCCCAGTGCTGCCCTGAGTTTTTTCACCTCTGTGCCTTTCCTCTTACATTTAGCCTGGAATGCTGGGCCCTTTTAGATTACTGTTCGGCAAACATTTACAATAGTCCTCCAACCACTCTGGGCAGAGGATCTGTCCCCAAGTATTCATGTTGGGTTTGGACACTTAATTCACTTTGGCTAATGGGAAATTAGTGAATATGACATTAGAGAAGGCTTAAATGTGCGTGCATGGTAGGGCTTGCCTACTTGCCTTTCTGCCATCAGTATGAAAAATGTATGCCCTTGGGTGGCCTGCTTGTCTAAGGAGGATGGGAGACACATGAGGTAGACTTGAACCTAGGCTGCAACTTTGAGCCACACTCAGCCAGATCAAGCCTAGATCAACCAATCCCCAGCCAACCCACAGACACACGAGTGAGACTAAATGGATCGTGTTTTGGGGTGTTTGTTACACAGCATTGTTGTGACATTAGCTTATTGTTACATCCTGTGTTTCTTCATGTTCAAATTTACCTCCTTTCAAAACTCAGTTCAAATGTTACTTTCTGTTCGTTACTTTCTTTGATTTCTTCATTTTGAAAGTATTGCCTCCCTCCTCTGAACTCTCCTATTATTTTATCTATGCTTCTCCTAAAGCACTCATCTCCTTCCCTGCCCCCTGCATTTTATTTTGTATTTATGCTTTATTCCCCCATTTAGACTATCCACTACTTGAGGGCAAGAAATACATGTAATTTATATGTGACCCTATCATAACGTTTTGAATGGACTATTCAGTAAACTTCTGTTTAGGTTCTAAAAGAAAAAACTACATTTGGACCTCGGCCCTGCGTGATAGAGGATATTAATTCAAATATTTGCAAAAATAAATATAAGGAAAAAGACCCTGAAAGCAGGATGCCATCACAAATATATTAAAGTAACGAAAGTGACTAGCCCCCACCCAAAAGTGGATTAATAAGCAGCAGGCATTTTATCTCCCTCCAGATCTGGAGGACACCCTCCCCTTCCACTGCTAATGACCCAGGTCAAGCCACCATCATCTCTTCTTGGATCACTATGTTAGTCTGCTGCGTGGTGTCCCTCCTTCTACCCTGGGCTGTCTGCAATCTCTTCTCCATATAGTGGCAGGAGGAATCTTCACCAAATATAAATCAGGTGCTTTCACAATCCTGCTTAAAATTCTTCATTGCACTGAGAACAAAATTTAAACTCCCTAAATTCATAATCTGGCCTCTGCCCACTCCTTTTATCTCGTCTTATTCAATCTCATCCTTTCCATACTCTGGTAACTGTGGCCTTCCTTCTATTTTTATTTTTTGTGGGGAGATCAGCCCTGGGCTAACATCTGCCAATCCTCCTCTTTTTTTGCTGAGGAAGACTGGGCCTGGGCTAACATCCATGCCCATCTTCCCCTACTTTATATGGGATGCCGCCATAACATGGCTTCCCAAGCAGTGCGTCGGTGCACGCCCGGGATCCGAACCAGCGAACCCCGGGCTGCCGCAGCGGAGTGCGTGCGCTTAACTGCTTGCGCCACTGGGCCAGCCCCCTTCTGTTTTTAGAATATTTCCAGTTTGTTCATACTTTAAGGATGTTACTCTCGCTGCTCCCTCACCTGGTGTGCAGTTCCTCCAGGCCTTTGGAGAGCTGGCTTCTTCTAGTCACTCAGGTCTCAGCCAAAATGTCAACTCCTTAGAAAAGCCTTCCCTGAACACACTAGCTCGTGTTGTCCCTGCTCTCCCAGCAAGCCATTCTCTTGAAATTAGTGTATTCATTGATTTATTCACCCTAGAACAAGCTAGAATGTGACCTCCTGCCCTTCAGCTTACATTCTTGTAAGCAGTAAGACTCTGTGGTTAAGAGATCCAACTCTGGATTTGACCTTGGGCAAGGCACTTATGTTAGGCAAGATTCTTGCACCTCAATTTTCTCAATTGTGAAATGGACATAATACAGGAAACTACCTCACAGGTTTGTTGTAAGTTAATATGTAAAAAGCAATTAGAACAGCACTAGGCACATAGTGAATACTCTTTAAACGCTCACCCTTATTATTGTTGTTGTGTTATTTTTCACTGTTGTATCTCAATGCCTAGGACACTGTTGGTCACATAGTCAACATTTCATAAATATTTGTTGAGTGATTGATTGGATAAATAAATGAATGAATGAAGGAGCTGTCTATGAAAACCAATAATCTCATTTCAAGGTGAAAAATTCATCTGATTCTATTTCCCATGACCTAGATTAACTGTCTTATTGACTTAGAACCAAAATAGAAACAATTAAATATGTGAATTACATAAAGATAAGTCTGATAGTTTCCTAAAATTGATTCAGGAAGCCAAAATATGCCCCAAACTGAAAACTCAGAGGAAACTTAATTTCAGAGAATGAAAGAAAATCTTCAGAACCTTCCGGTCCCAGAAGCTAGCTGGGGCTAACCTAGTGAGGCTAACTCTAATCAGAGCATCTCCCCAAAGTGGCCCAACACGGTTTGGATGGTCAACCCAGCATTTCCAGGGACAGCTTGATCTGCAGTGCCCCTCAGGGCATCAGCGTCTTGGCCCTGTGCACTGGTTTATGTTTATAATGTTGGGTGGGGAAAGGAGGGATGAATAATCCCCGCAAACCAAGTCTACACTTATTTTCCTTGCTATCCCGAAGAATAAGCCTCCCTGCTTGGCACTGCTTCTTTGTCCCCAAAGTCCCATTTATGACTTTGAATACATCCCCATTAAGACCAGACACAAAAACAAGCCAACCAGAAATAAAAATCAACATGATTCCTATTCCTCTGCAGGCAAAGTCCTGGTGGCAGACCCCAGCCCAGCTCCCCGAGGCTGGCTCTACCACCAACAGCAGCAAACTGAACTCACCACCTTCTCAAAGTTTAAATGATAACACATACATGCCTACAACCACAAAGACAGAAGAAAATTAAAACATATACTGTGTAAATAATATTTTACATTATCTCCCTTCAATATTACGCCCCCTCAATTTTTTTGCTGAAAAAAATAGATTTGGCCCTGGACCCTGGAATTGGGGGACATAGCACTTAATTCAAATATTTCCAAAAATAAATCTAAAGAAGAAAACTGAAAGCAGGATCCCATCACAAATATAAACTGCTGTCTGTTTAAATCCCTGGGAGAGAGGGCAATATTAAAATTGAAATCACCTCAGGTTTGTGCCCATGTTAATGTTCAGCTACTGCAGAAACCTCATTCAGTTATATTTCAAAATCATTTCCAGTGTTTATCTGGGATTTAAAAAAAAAAAAAAAAACTTATTGCTAGTGCTTACAATCAAGAACTGGGTAACAATTAACCTCTATTGCAAACAGCACTGCGTGCAGCCTGGCCTGGCAGTAACTCAGAGTTCTAGCGCTTTTAACAAAGGATGGAATCCTTTGCTAAGCAGTGTAGCTGCATTTCCGGTGCATGACACTGACGGCGGGAAAGGACAGCACAGCTCACCTGTAGACCCACTGATGATTACAAGCACACTGTCACCTCTGCAGTGTCATTATTTGGAGTAAGGGGAGGAGACTTCAACTGCAGTATGACCCCGCTGAGCCAAGCCTAGAAAATCACAAGTCTTGTGACGGCGGCTTGTTTCATGACCACAAGCAAATCACTCACTTCACCTGTTCCTGCCTTACTTTCTCCTAAGAGGCCGAAATAACGCAAATAACATCCATGGCCAACCATGATGTTAAATCTTTATTGACCTTTGAATACCCATACATAGCATAATTAACAGGCAAAAAGAAGCACCATTTTAAAGACTCTTTTTGGTGCATATTTACAGAATTTTATAAGTATAGTCCCTGTTCTAATCCTAGTTCCCCCATTAACTAGCTGTGTAAATTGAGGTATCTTAACCTATCTGAGGCTTTGTTTGCGTCTCTCTGAAAAATTTTTTTAAATTCCTACCCTTTCTTCCAGAGCTTTTGTGATACTCATCTAAGGTTATACATATGAAAGTACCTTAAAAAATGTGCAGTATTATGAAAATGTACAAGTAGTAACAGGAGTCCAACCGAAATTCCAAAAAGCACCTGGATCTCTCTCCTGATTGTGATGTTACAAGAATTCAGCTTCTCTTTCTTGAATCACAAAATACCAGTACATGAAAAATGACTCTGCCCTTTAGAAACTGCTCTGACTTCAAACTCGTAACCAAGAATGTGTGTTTTCTTTTGCCTCCCACAAAATGCATAATAAAAAATAGTTCAGCCTCTGGAGAATACGCAGTTATCAACAATCAAAATGAAAACTCAGAGGGGAAATGAAAGAAATAGCAGCACTTCCCATCGGCAGGTAAATAAGTCTTTGATAGATCCGAACTGGGAACAACTATCTGGAGGAAGAACATTCTAGCAGGCATTGTTCTCAGTAAACAAGAAAGCAGATGCCACCCCGCATTTTGTGAAATATTTATGACTCCACCACACACCCTTTTGGGGGAGCAAATTGATGACTCTTCTACCCAACACAATCACCTGGGGTGTGCCGAGCACAGCCTCCATCAATCACGCTGACGTGATTTGTTTCGCCTTATTCAGAGGCTGCCTCCCCTTCAGTCCAGCGGCCAAGATGGAAAGGGTGAAAAAGACAGAGTAGCCAAGGCTTCTCTTGCCAGTTTTCTTTAAACGCCAAGAGTTATAGTGTTTGGGGGTATCGCTGCTGGATACGAAAGTGTTTTGTCTCCTTCAAATTGGCCTAACAAATGGGGGACTGTGTTAATCCCATTTCAGTCAAGCGCCACCTATTCCATATTTACAACTATGTGCATAATGCTGTGTCACAAGGTAATGTTCCATTCTGCATAAGATTTAACAATCAGAACACATACTGCCTAAAACTTGATTAATGATGGAAATTCACACCAACAGTGGATGGAAGTGACTATGGCCAAAATAAACTTGAGCACGCAACCAGAGTGGAATTAACGCTTTAGGTTATTCAGAAACATATATTGAGCATCTACTGAGTGCTAGGCAATGGATTATGCAACAATGTTTTCTTCCCTTAAAGGGGTCTCAGACTCAAGTAAGCAAGTGATTGAAATGTACAAAGTCTTCCATGACTGGATCCCAAATTTGTCTCACTACAGCCTCTCTGATATCCCATCTTCCAACCGTGTTGAAGTAATCACTTTGCACAACTTGCTTTCTCTTGACTTTACTCAAGCTGTACCCTCATCCCATTCATCGCTCCCTTTCTTCCTGTCCAAGTTCTATGCATTTTTAAGTGCTCTGTTCACATACTACCTCCTCCATGAGCTCTTCCTAGATTTCCTATCCCTGATTATAACCAATCTCTCCCTTTTCTCTTTCATTTTCACATAATCTGTGTACTTCATAATAGTTCTTACCTCCTTCTGACTGATTCTAGACTTAGTTCTGGGGATGCTTATCTCCACAATCAATTGATCATGTATCCCTGGAGAGCAGGCGCATATCCCTTTCAACTTTGTTCACCCTCTACACCTAGTAGGTAAGAGATCATTATGACGAAAAAAGGGAAGTACACTGGTTCAATAGGATAAATTGTTCCCAAAGATATCACCCTCATTTAGGGAGAGCCCCATGGTATATTCATTAATACAGTTGTGTTCATTCTTCCTCAGAGTAGTTACATTATTTGATCTGATTTCTAGGAAAGCACTGAGAAGGACTAGCAGATACTACCCCACCCATCTGCCATCACGCTAGGTGCCATCATGAAGAATTACCCTTTAGGAGCCTGACCCTAGAGCTGTCTGCCCTGTCACAGCCATCTCTAGGAATGAGATTCCACACCTCCTCCCCCACAACCCCCATCGTTTATTCCCAGGTCTGATAACCTCAACTGTCAGACATCTTCTTGCTCAAAGATCTTCACACAGACATAATTTTTCACCTTGTCAGTACAAACGTTTGTTCATCAAAAACAGTGGATAAGTTGTAACAATTTTTCATGTTTTGAATTTTCTCTTCCTTGGGGCAAAGAAAGGAAGGGGGCTCAGCCTCCTAAAAATGGACTTTATACCCAGTGTTTTCACTTTAGGATGTGTGGTTTATGTGCTACGTGAAAAATCTATGCAATAAAAGAAGAAGGGAAAAAATAGTCACTAGTGACAAGAAAACTTAGATACAAAATTGACCCCCCAAAGCAGTCATCTAGTGGTTGGCTTTATGGCTGAAGAATTGTATGGGAACATGAAAATTATAAAGGAATGGAAAATAGATAGAAATCAAGGGCTGAAATTGCAAAGGCAGAAAGATCCGCAAAACATGTCCTTCTCAATATAACACTCCCAGCAGAGAGAGAATTAAACCTCAAATGTGAGAACGCGCTCTCCAACTATTTATTTTTATTCATCTAATAACCTACATTCTGTGATGGATTGGTGTCACAATTCAGTTGAATACACACATGAGATATTAAATGGTAATAGAACTGCATTCATTACAACCATAGACACAAGGTTACCAGGCCAGAAAAGCTAGATTATGGTCCAAATGGTTTAGACTTTTAATACTTTTATTTACAAGAGATAGTGTTGCCTACAAACTGGTCTCCAAGGCAATTACAGGAATATATGCATATGTACACACTCATTCTAAAGAAGAAGAGAAGTTGAAGAAATTACGTTAGTTATTTATTCACTGGGCCAAAACAAACACCATTTTTAAAAATTATGATCAGTTCCTAGCTAAATACCAAATGCTAATGTCCATAGTAGGTGATATCAATTCTCAGATTAATCCATAAGGGCCCCCTTACCAAATTACCTATTACTAAAGCTAAAAATTTATTGAATTGGGATGTGCTGGAGGTTTTTTAAATCATGCTCTGAAGAAAATAATAAGATTCTTCAATTTTTATAGTCTTGAATTTCACTTTCACAGTCCCTGGGGTCTTTCTTCCTTGGCCAGAATTCTGGTTCTGTACATAGTAACTGTGTGATTTGTGGCAAGTTACTTAACCTCTGTGTCTGCTTTCTTATATATAAAATAAGGATAAAATAGCACATGCCTTATCAGGTTGTCATGAAAATTAAAATAATAAATACATATGAACTGATTAGACTAGGGTCAGAAACATGATATATAATCAGTATGTTGGCTGATTTTGTGGGACAGGGTGACAGGATTAGTTACCACTGTCCTGTTGTGGTTTCAGTATCCATTACAATTAAAGTCTGAAGAGGGTGCTGACCCTTAAAATTTTTCACTGTTCTTTCTCTCTCTAGAAAGTAGCCAATGCCATATTTTAAACATAATTTACACACCAAAGTGTTCACTTGTAATTTTCAAGAGAAGAAAATAACTTCATCACGATTCTGAAAATGTAAAACCATCAAGTCATACCTTCAACAACTTCTACGTTATTGAAACACTAAAACTATCCATAATGCAGAGGTAATAAAAGATTCAGGAAAGGTTCCTAACCTTTGAGGTTGACATCAAGGAAAACAACAGTGCCCTTTCCTCAACAGGTCCCTAGGCAGCTCTGAATGACTGGCCCACGGGTCCAAGCCAGGGAGTGGCCATCATTATATGATATCGCATTAAGATTTTCTCGTGCAGGCAATTTTTATTATATGGAATCTATATCATATTATAAATGATAGAATAAAATATTTGCCATGTATGCAAAAAGAAGTATTTATAGATACTCATTTTATAATATCTTAAATTTTAGCATTTAAATTAAATCTCAAATTTCACCAACCAAAAATAAAGACCCAAACCAAACCCAGCTATCCTTCTTGTAATTACACTAACGTGGTATAGATTTCCATGAGATTCGTAAGACGATACTATAACATAAAAGAGTCACTGAAGAGTGATACAAATTTTTCTTAAGGTTTTCTTTAAGTTGGTATAAAGTACAAAAGTAATATTAAAAATAAAATTAAAATTGGAAATGGAAAAGCAAATAGAAAAAGGGAAAAGTTAATAATTAACCTGCAGCCATCGTCATTCTTATCTCTCCAATGAAGTAACCAAATTAAACATCTGCTAAATAGTCTTCCACATGCTCATTAAAAATATACAAATGTTTAGAAGGTATTTGCTGATTGTTTTACAAAAATGAGCTCATAATATACACGTTACTATAAAACTGATTTTTCTCATCTAATAAAGCATCATGGATATCCTTCTCAGTCATTAGATATAGCTATAACATTATTTCTTAATAACTGGATATTATTCTATATTATAGATGTCTCACATATTATTCCCCTATTTATTAATATTGAGTTTTTATCCAGTAATTTTTTAACCATAAAAATGCTGGATCTTTGTACACTGATATTTTCAAATGCAGGATTGCTGAGTGAAAAGTAAGTTGTACTTTTATTTTTAGGAGATATGGTCAGATTACTCCCACCAGCAATGGATCAATGTATTTGCTTCCTATCGTCTTTTCCAGACCTGAGTGTTATTTCCTTTGATTTTTGCTATTCAGATGGATGAAAAGACATCTCATTGTTATTTTAATTTGTATTTCCCAATGTAAAATTTTAGTGTTGAGTCACTCTTACCGTTGGACATTTTATCATATTTCTCTAAATTAGGATTTCTCAACCCCTGCACTATTAATTTTGGGCCAGATTATTCTTTGTTGTAGAGGGCCGTCTTGTGCATTGTAGGAAGTTTAGCAGGATCCCTGGCTTCTACCCATTAGAAGCCAGCAGCACCACCCCCATTTGTGACAACCAAAATATCTCCAGACATTGCCAGAATTGCCCCCAGTTGAAAATCTCTACTGTAAATGCTTAAATTAGAAAGATTTTGATTTTTTAATTTACTTATTAAACTTAATAAACAAAAACATTCCAGAAATCACCTCCAAGATATTTTTTCAGGGTTGGTAAATTTCAAAACCTGCTCAAAATCTGAAAATATGAGTGACTATATACCATCAACATAGCATGATGAAGTCCTCTTAGGCACAAAATTAATTTAACCCTAGCAAGAAGGAGAGCAGAAGTTTCTGAGAGACAGGAGGGAAGTTACTCAAAACCCGGATGTGATACCTACTTTCATTTCAAAGTCAATAGGCAGCTGTTTTTCATTTCAGTCCAACTCCCTGTTTATACCTTGTGAACAGGTAAAGATAAAAAGAGTTGTTAAATATTTAAATATCTATTCATTGTGCCAAAATCTCAAGTGAGGCTGTTTCTTTTGATTAATTCTTTTGATTATTACAGTATTTTGATTCACTTTGATTTCCTAATCCAAAATAGACAAATGCTTTTCCTAGAACTTCCTGGAATTGAGGAAAGACTTTCTCTTTTGTTAGGAAATCGGGTTCCAAAGTATTTTTGACATTTTAATTCTCTTAGACCAAAATATACATATTACTTTTCTCAAGAAAAAAATGGAACATTCTCATTGTTTTTGGTACAGAGCAGTTTTCCCCACCCTCAGAAGAGAAACATACCAAGAACAGAAAAAGCATTAGAAAAGTTTAATTGAAACTCAATACCAAAAGCAAGAACTAATATAACAATTCATTATCTTCACCTATTCCTACAAATAGGTTGAATGCTGCCTTATTTTTAATAATGATAACACAGACACATAGCAAGTTCTTTGCAAAGAAACTGACCTTTAGCAATTTATTCCAGGAGTAATTTTCTGGCTTTAATTAGAGGTCAATATTCCTTTCTGATGAATTCATAAATAATAATAAAAAAGCTACCAGCCATTCCCAACAGGCTTTGAGGCTCTGGTTCTCTGTAACAGCAAAGGGGATGGTTTTAAAAAGGCAAAATGCCAGTCATGAGATCTATGTGACTATTGATAAAATACTGACAACAGCACTACAGTGAATCAATCAACAATGCAAAGAGCTGACTGAAACAGAAACATGGAAACCTGCCCTCCTTTGCAGGACATAGTCCTTTGTGATAAAATCGCATGGCCTGACAAAATCTCTCTGCATTGTTACAGCACAGGCTTCCAGCACATGCCATCCTTATCGAAGCCCATTTTTGAATTTTAGATTTTTTGAGCTTAAAACTATTCACAAAGTTTATGTTGAAAGAGAAAATTAATATTTCTTACACATAGCTATGACCACCTTCTGTTCTCTTCCTCCAAAAAGAATTGTTTTCAAATTTTTAAAAATATGTTACTGAACAGTATGTGTCATATGAGTTGGTGAGTCAATTAATAGCTTATATTTTCATCATGTTTCAGCTCATTACCAGCTATTTCAGGTAACTGTGTTTAATTATTAGAGTTCAAAAATGAATTGAGAAGTGAAACTCCCAGCTAATGCTAATTGGTTTCCTATTACATGCTTTTTAAAAATCTGTATAAATAACTAGATTAAATAACAAGCGATCGGTAGTATTCTTCCAATTACAGCACCTCTAGCAAAAATTTCATTATACAGAAGCAAGTTGAATTATGGTTAATTTATTAACGGATTTAGTACAGCATATAATGAGGTTGTCGGTATTGAATCCACTTAAATTCATTTAAATAATCAGAGTTCAGAGACTTTAAAAAATTAAGCTAACTTTTAGCTAAGAGAACTCAAAATCAAAAATGTGGATAAGGAAGTAATCAGACAAGTCATGGCTGGCCCGCCCACGGACGTGCTCGAGACAATCACACAGCTTTGAGAAATAGCCTACGCCACCACCGCCGCCTCCGCTGGTCTACATTTAGGAGTGCTTATCTCAGCCCAACACGACTGGAGATCCGATGCAATCATGCTAAAGTGGTGGACCAAAACGAGGAGGTCAGACAGGCTTCTGGAGATTTAGACATTTCCTTAAGTAGGGAGGATTGACTTTTTGTGGCCACCTCTGCTTTTTCCTTCTCTAATATCTATAATCCAGTCCTAAGGAAAAATACAAAGTATCTGTTCTTGTGATGAAATTGAGGTATTAAACAGGTGAATATTACTTATTTCCAAAACAAGTTATCATTATCGGCGTCCATTGTGGCCTGTTTCTGGACATTTAAATGGCTTCTTAATGTAGTTTATTCACAAAGAGAAATAATGTTATGTTGAAAAATTACATGTAAGTGGCATGTCAAGTGAAGTCATGGAGAGAGATGAACATTGACACTATTTTTTTTTGTCAGCTCCAAATTTAATTAATTAATTGGAGCTTAAAGTGTGATTTTAATCTCAAGCACGTCATTTTGAATCTCATCCGCCTATATATTGCCCTTTGTAGGATTATACAATTGTAAGAAATTGATTGTGTAATTATTTTTTAATATCTCTGTACTTTCAAGAACACATAGACTGTGTCTGTCTTATTTAAGGCTTTATTGCCAGGACCAAGCACAGTGCCCGCATATAGTAGGAATTCGGTGAGTTGCTACTCTCCAATCAGGAGAAAGAGATTGGCAGAATGGATAAAAACACATGATCCAACTGTATGCTGTCTACAAGAGACTCACCGAGATCCAAAGACACAAACAGGTTGAAAGTGAAAGCATGGAAAAAGCTATTCCATGCAAACAGTAACCAAAAGAGAGCAGGGGCGGCTATACTGACATCAGACAAAATAGACTTTAAATCAAAAATGGTTGCAGGAGACAAAGAAAGACATTATATATTCATAAAAGTTTCAACATAGCAAGAAGATACAATAATTTTAAACATTTATGTACCTAATGACAGACCATCAAAATATACGAAGCAAAAACTGACAGAATTGAAAGGAGAAGTAAGCAGTTCCACAATAATAGTTGGAGACTTCAATAACCCACTCACAATAATGGATAGAACAACCAGACAGAAGATAAATAAGGAAATAAAGAACTTACACAACACAATAAACCAACTAGATCTAACAGCCATACACAGACCACTCTACTCAATACCAGAATACACACTCTTCTCAAATGCAGATGGGACATTTTCCAGGATAGACCATACGTGACCCCACAAATTAAGTCTCAACAGATAAATAGTAAAGATTCTGGACCCAATTTCCAGTGTGGAGGGGGCAGTTTCTCACACCACCGATTCTCGGACACCAGCTGGGTGTCCTACAATTCAACTAAATTCTGACACTATCTACCTGGAGATAGCTTCAGATCCCACAAGTTAAAGGCTCAGTCCTATAAGACTGCCCACCACCACCACTTCAGATGCCAATCAAAGGCCAGGTTGTTACCTGTGCTTCTGACCGACCAGCTATAGATCTGAGGTTCCCAAGGCCCTGTCTTTGGTGTTCGATTAATTTCCTAGAGCCGCTCACAGAACTCAGGAAAACATTTTACCCACTAGATTACTGATTTACTATGAAGGGAAATAACTCAGGAACAGCAAATGGAAGAGATGCATAGGGCAAGGTATGGGGAAAGGGCACGGAACTTGCATGCCCTCTCCAAGCCTGCCACCTTCCCCAAATTTCCTCATTGAGATAGGCAAAGATTTCTTAGACAGAAACCAGAAAGCACTAATCATAAATTTTAAAAAATAAAATAAAATATATAATGAACATCATTAAAATTAAAACCTTCTACTCATCAACAAGGATATATTAGTGAAAATTAACAAGCAAATTACAGGCTAGCATTTCCCTGATACTAAAACTAGACAAAGACATTAAAGAAAAGAAGACTATAAGCCAACTTCCTTTATGACCATAGAAGCAAAAATTATTAACAAATATTAGCAAAAATACATAACCCAATAATAACAGGCAAAAGTCTTAAGCAGAAACCTTATAAAGGAAAAAATATGTAAATGGACAATGAGCACATAACAAAGCACTCAACATCATTAGCCGTTAGGAAAATACAAACTAAAATTACAATGAAATCTCATTTGAATGCCTAATGGAGACCACAAGCTTAATATATCCACAATGGACCAATTTCTACCCTCCTCTCCTTTGAACTATCCCCCCTCTAGGCGTCTCTAATTCAGTTAGTAGCTCCGGTTCCTGGTTGCTCCAGCCACTCAGTTAAAAATTTTAGGAGTAGTCAAAAAATGTAGGAGTCATCCTTGATTCTTCCCCGTTCTTCCACTGTTTCCCCCCTCTCAGCTAATCCATTACAAATCCTACTGATTTTCCCTCCAATATACATCCCAATCCTTCCACAACTTTTCCTCTCAAGGTCTTAGTCCAAGCCACCATCTTCCTTTGCTGGAATTACTGCTATAAGGACCTGATTAAACTCCTTGCTGTATATTTGCGCCACTTCAATCCAATAATGTAATTTACATCATGTTTCTCACTCTTCTTAAAACTCTTCAATGGTTTCTCATAGCACAGAGAATAAAATCTAACTTCCTTCTCAACGCCTCCAGGGCACCACATAACCTGTCCCTTGCCTGCTCTCCCACTGGTCATAAGTCATCCTTATTCTCCAGGCCACCCCTACCTTAAACCTAGCCATCCTCCTTTTCTGCCACACCTGTTTTCTTCCTCTGGGGCTTTGGTCTTGAGATTCCTCTCTCTGGAGCACTCTTCCCCCTTGCTGCTCCACTCATCCTTCATATTTCAACTCCAATATCACCTCCCCACTTATCTTATAGATTCTTGACTATTCACTCAACTTTTCTATCTTCCTTTCTAGAATATAAACTCCATGAGGCAGGGGCCTTGACTATCTTGTTTACTTTGATAACCCCAGGACAGAGCACTCGACCAGGCATGGAGTAGGCCCTCCATAAACACCTGCTGAATGAATAAATACATGGGTAATTTAAAATCAACAAGCAGTAGTGTCCAGGTTTCTCAGACATTTAAAATTTGCTTGGCCAGATTTTCTAGTTTCTGTTTTTCTAGTTACATCATTCCCCATTTACTTCATATTTTTGACATCTTTAAGTGCATTTATGCTACAGCAGTACTCTCACTGGTGTTTTCAACACCTCCTAATTTAGTATCATCTGCAGATTTCATTAATTTATTGTTTACTGCCTGTTGAAGATCATTAATGAAGAGGTTAAATAAGAAGAAAGCAGCATCATTCCCTATGTACTGCAGTAGAATTACTAATCACTTAGCAAACGCTGAAAAAAGCATTAAAAAAAGTTTTCCTGCATATATAGAGCTGTACTGAAGATATTAAGCAAATTATATTTCATTCAATTCCTTCCTTCCTTCCTTCCTTCCTTCCTTCATTCACTCATACAAATATTCAAAACCTTCATTTAAGCTCTAAGTCCGTGAAGATAGATAGAAAGAAGAAAACAAATTGACTAGTTCACAAGGACCCAGCTGTCCAGTCTCTTGCTCTGTTATGGAGATACAGCCCATCCTCATTACTCACCAGTTCCATACTTGTGAATTCCCCTAGTCCCTGAAATTGATTGGTAACCCCGAAATCAATACTCATGCTGCTTTCGTGGTCTCCGCAGACATGTGCAGAGCAGTGGAAACATGGAGTTGCTTGATGGGCACGTCCTCAGCTGAAGTAGAACAAGCCAAGGTGGAGTGCTCTGCCTTCCTGTTTCCCCTTGCACACTGCAAGCAATTGTCCTTTTTGTGGTCTTTTCAGTGACACATTTTTCACATTTTCGTACTTTGGTTGGTGATTTTGATGTTTAAAATGTCCCCCAAGTGTAGTGCTCTAGTGATCTCATGTTCCTTAGCCCAAGAAGACAGTGATGTGCCTTATGGAGAAAATAAGTGTGTCAGATAAGCTTTGTCTAGGCATGAGTTATAGTGCTGTTGGCCACGAGTTCTACGTTAATGACCCAAAATCTGTATTAAATAAGGTGTCTATAGACAGAAACACCCATAAGACAAGGCTGTGTGCTGATCAGTTGGTGAAAATATTGTGACTGCAGGATCGCAGGAACATAACCCTGTATTTCTCTTAGGAGCAATGGTTCAATATTCACTAATTCAGTGTTTGTGCTAACTTTATAGAAAAGTACCATGAATAATGAGAATAGACCGGATGCATAAAGTGCTGTGGAAGTGAGCATTACTCAAGGATGGCTTCATAAAGGAGGGATGACTAAGTAAACATTTGAAAAATTAGAAGTTCAAAATGGGGTAGGGGTGCAGACAATGAGATGTGCAATGAGTATGGAAGGGCATTCCAGGCAGAAGGATCAACAAACAAAAAGGCATAGAGCAGGGGTCAACAAACTACAGCCCCAGGTCAAATACAGCCCTCATCTACTTTTATAAATAAAGTTTTATTGGAACACAGACACATCCATTTGTTTACTTATTGTCTGTGGCTGTTTCTAGCCCCTGGCATTAAGCCACCAGAGATACAGAGTATTTAGGAAATGGGAAATAGCTTGTAGCAAATTGTTCATGTGGGAGAGGGATAGTAAATGAAGACAGACATTTGGCGAGAGTCAGATGATGAATAGCTTCATAGGCCAGGCAAAGGGTTTACATAGGTGAGCATGTGTTAGGGAATTAGTGGCACTGCAGACTGGAGGAGAGAGAGACTATAGGCTCAGAGATCAGCTAAAAGGCTATGGAAATAGTCCAGCTGACAGAAGATGGACATTTTGTTTCCTGTGTTGATTTAAAGAGAGAAGGGGACAATTTGAAAAAATTTTAAGAAGACACAAGTCATTATAACTTTGTAAACATTTTGGCTTGGAGGAGTAATGAAAAAGAGGGAGGAAGAGATAATGACTCCTGGGCCTGAATTCAATGAGCCAATAAATGATGGTGCCATCTTCCAAGACTTCCAAGATTCTAGAGGAAGAGTTTTGAGAAAGGGAAGAATAGGACTTCAGTCTTGGACATTTTGAACTTGAGATGACATTGAGATATCCAAATGGAGATGTCCTATGAGAATTTGGATATACAGATCTGCAGAAATAGGGAGAGAGGTCTGGACTGAATAAACAGCTTTGGAAGCCATCAGATGATAACCAACACCTAATTGCAGTTAGCTTGCTTAAGGAAGGCACAAGTGATGAGAGACATGGGGAAGAAATGGCTTGGTGGGAGAAAGGATGAAAGAATTGATCTATTGAAGGACAGCAACCAGGCACGGGTGGTATAAGAAGATCTTGCCAATAGTTTGTAATGGTGGTTAAACATGGAAAGAACAACTGATATCTCAGGTATCACATACATTTGAATCCTTATCTGATATGAGTCAAACTCTTTACATTTATGTCTTCAGATTCCTCCTTAATTTGAATGAAAGACAGCTAGATCCATTCCACAACTTCAAGCCAGATTAAGAGAGCTCTGCAAGCTCATACTCTGTGCAAGGGCCCAAATTCAAAGCCCAGTTGAAACTACTTGGAGTGTTATCACACTGCAGGGGCAGGGAGAGAGGAGGTGCCAAACATGGCTCACGTTGCTGCTGCTCTGTGTTAAAGGACTATGTAGGAATTAACATCTCTCTTTCAAAGATACAGGGAAAGTGAAGCATTTATTAACTCTTGCTGTGTATCAGGCGCAGGGCTTGGTCCAATTACAGGACATGTAAACTGAAAGGGCTCTGGGGGTATACCTGTTTCAGGGGTTACAAATTGTGCTCTTCAGAGTCCTGGGCAAGCCTTGCTGGCTGCCAGACTCCATTCCTTGCAGCAGAGCCCAGCTATCTGTGTACCAAACCCATCTCTTATTGTTTTTCCTAGGTACAGAGGAAGGCCGCATTTTCCAGCCTCCCTTGCACTTAATAGCGATGGAAGTGATGTGCCCACTCCCGGGCCTGGACCATAAAAACCTCCCATGGGTAATCCTCTCCCTCTTTTCCCTTTTTCTAGTTGAAGTCAAAACCAAGAGCTGCCTTGAAGCCCCCGTGTTGAAGGTGTCAGAGACTCTGTCTATTAGGGTCTCTGAGAGATCATCTGGAGAGAGGCTTAACCCCTCAACCTCCACCCTTGGTTGTAAATTGACTTTATGTGAGTAAGAAATAAACTATTTTGTTATATCACTAAGATTCAGGGTCATTTGTTACAGTACTAGTGTGAATATCTTAACTAATACACTCCACCTTCAATCTAAATAGCACTGTATTCATCATTTTTACATAAAGGGTTCCACATAAGTGTGTGTTTAAAGACAGAAAAGATTCTTGTATCAATAATGCTAAAAAACTATTGCTCTAATTTAACCTTTCCATTTCAAAAGATGTATTGAGGTTCAGACAGGTTAAATATCTTGCCAAGGATACCCACCCCATTGAATACGTAAATGCTAACTTAGGGAGAAGGTCCTCCATGAAATCAATGGTACATATGGCGTCATTTGATCTAAACACTAAGACACTAAATTGATGAGAAATAAGATGATTGTTTAATTGATTACCTATCCCTGCTAGAAATAGAAGCAAGAAAAAGCTGCTGGCCTGATAAGTAAATGTTCCAGCCTTCTTCTCTTGACTTAACGCTTTCTAAGTACTTGAGGTTCTCCTAGCTTCTTTTCTAAGCTGCATCATAGACTTTGCAGAAGAACTTTTGTCTTTGGAGATTTATTTCAAAAAATTTAGCAGTTATTTGAAAGCAGTTGAAATTATTTAATAGTCAAGAGACATCCAATCATATGCCAACTAAATATGCCCTAAGCACTGTACTACATCCTGGGGATGTGAAGATGAATGGTTCCGACCCTCAAAGAACTCATGGTCTAGTAGGTGAGACAGACACATAAACCAAAAATGCAAAATATGAGATAAATGTTAACAGATATGTGAAAAATTACAGGAGTACCAAAGATGGAGCCACAGCTATTTGCCATTCCATGGGTTTCATATAATTTAACATTCTAGAGGATCTCAAAGATTATTCATCATCAGCTAGGTATAAGACCCAAGAGAATAGTAATGAGTCTATTATTTACCACCACCAGTCAATTATTAATTGTAACTGCTATTATTGATGAATTTCTACTTTTAAATCAGAAAAAAATTAAGGTTGTATAAGGTGGTTCACCAGTTAAATACAAGAGAAGAACAAAACTTTGAGGTTAAAATACTTGTGGATTCTACTAGTTTCCATTACACCAGAGAGATGTGATGAATTTCTGCACTTTGTCTATCACTGGGAAAAAGAATAATAGAATTTTAGAGATGGAAAGGACCTTAGAGATCATCTAATCCAACAAGATGAATAAACTTTTCTTTCCATTGCCAATAAACTGGCAAAATCTGATGAATACAACTCTTTTGAGTTATAGGTGGTCTGATGAATTGAGACGGCCATGGTTCAACCTAAGACACTAGAGTGTCTCCACACCGCAAAAAAACAAACTTTTTCATAAACAAAGTCAATTTAAGTTAGGTAGCTTTCATCACTTCTATAAATATACTATCAATGTGGGAGCAAAAAAAATGTACCCTGAAAGAAAACTAGATGAACTTTTACTTGGTTTCCCTTTGAGACTTTAACAGACAGAAAATATTGCAATTCCCTATTACTCTTTATTTTTTAAAAGAACTTATTTTTGAAAACAACTATAACATATTTTCAAGAAGCTACTGTGATATGCATTTAAGAAACAAGGATTTCTGAAGGGTTGATGATCTTTGTCTAATAATAATCAGACATCAATCAGATTTTTTGAAACAATATTCTACCTTCATCAACAACTGTGAGGCCATGTCAAAAGAAAAGGTTGTGATTCCAGATGTCCTTGCCCCAGTACTTACTGTCAAACATCAGAGCTCCTGGTTCTCCTTAGAGTGGAAAGTTATCCTGGTCACCATCATTCTTTTAACCTGGGAACATGGAATTTTTTTATCTTTAAGGTTCCCAGGTGATTCTTGTATACAATTGGGTTTGGGCCCCAGTAATGCAAATTATCAAATCTCTTAATAACAAAACTATTATTTGCATCCTTATCTACTGGATGCAAAGTTTAGGATGATATAATTTCTAAAAGAAATGGCCTTTTGTTTTATTATATCAAAAATAAATAAGAGGACTTAGACTCCAATTGTCCCCTAAGAAATAATATCTCCAGGATAAATGATGCAAAAGCAAATACTTTGTTACCCCAAAGCACTCTCTGACATATTGCTGTAATTTGGTAGTTGACTGTATTCGACAAAACTGAGAGTTGAAAAGATTTATCTACATTATATTTTGGTTGCGTCAGTAATCATTTTCTTTTTTTTTTTTTTCTTATTTTAGGATTAGAGAGTGACCATTAGCTTTCCATAGCAGGCATGATGGTTTGCTTTCTATCCTTTCAGTGGGAGCTACTGCTTATTTTATTTTTGGTATATTGCACGATTTTTCTGGCCACAGGCATAATTACAAACCATCGTATAAGTTGCTTTCATAACTAGAACTCCAGGGGGATTCAACAAGGTTCTTCGTATGTAATTACCCAACTGGAAGTTAGCCAGATTCCCAGGACTGCAGCCCTTACACTTGTGAACAGGACCCTTTGATTGTTAATAATCACACTCAGTCAGCAATCTGGTATTTAGAAATCCTTAGAAAGCAACTTAATGTTCCATGAAAAACATGGGTGCAGATCACAAAAAGAGTAGTATTTTCACAGAGTTACCTATTGGAGGTCGGTCCCACCAGCTGACAAAATAGCCAACTGGTATTCAAAGTCATCTGTTTCTGTATTTAAGGTGTTTAATAATTGAATGCTGGGACAGATGTGTATTTCTTTCAATTTTCTTCAAATTCATTTTTCTGAGAAATTCCACACCTTTCACATGGCTTTATTTTTACCTATTATGTGTGTCATTTTTCTTCCTTTTCAATGACAATGTTGTTAACAATGCAGCTATCTGTGAGCATGAGAATGGCCCAAGATGTCAAAATGTACTGTAACGATTTTTCACGTTGAATGCATTTGATTAGTTGCAAGGAGCACCTATTGACACTGCTTGCTGTCATTTGCCACTCCAAATTTTTTTATTTTATTCACAAAATGAGTTTCTCCTCTTTTTACTCTGGTCGTGTTATTGGAACTGGGCTTCAGTGAGATCTGATGCTGTTTCCTCTGAGCACATCATGGTTCAGTGGGTTTTCAGTATGTATTAGGTATAGTGCTGTCATAACCCTCATCTCTCCCCTCTAATTAAAAGTAAAGGTCCTTCAGCCAAAGTCTTCTTCTCAATGTTGCCCCAAACAAGTCCTGACCATTCCTCATCTGGTAGGCCTTCTCCTCCTCTCTCTCTACCTGAAGATTCCCAGGAGAGCTGGGCAGTTAAGAATTTGAACTCTGGAGTCATATGCACAAAGTTCAAAGCCTGGCTTAGCCATTTACAAGCTGTGTGTCCTTGTGTGTCAGTATATGCTTCCATACATATTATAATATCTCCTTCAAGAGATTGAGGAACCAGACTTTTGGACCTCTATACTGAACACAGTGCTTGATCCACGGTACATATATACAACTTCTTTTGGTTGGTGATGCTGAGATTATATAATGCTAAAAAGGAGATTACTCAAGAAAAGTGGGAAGTTCTGAAAAAAAAAAAAGTAATTCTGACATATAATTGCAAATAAATCCCATCGGGAAGAAAAGAAGTACCTCAAGAAGCCAATTCTCTGAGACACTCAGGTTTTAAAATGGAAATATTCAAAAGACGGTAAGAAGGGCTCTTAACCAGATGAAAGAAGCCTGGACTTACAAGAACTGTGTCAGAAAGGCAAAAGCCCCAAGTGAACTGAGGCTTGATGAGAAAAATGTGAGGGACAACAAAGGAAGCTCTTACAGTTTTATTCAGAACATGAAGTTGACAGGGGTAAGCAGCTTTCTGCCTTGGGCTGGCAGTCTAATTCGATGGATAACCAAGAGGAAGAAGAACACAGCTATGTAAAAGTGGGGGATTTCCAAACCAAAACGGGTGGAGCATAGATCAGTCAGAAAGAACTCGAGGAGGGAGTTAAAGAGCTCTGAGATCAAAGGCAAAGAATGGAGGCAGGATAGCCCAGTGATGAAAGAATATGAGCCTTGGGTTTGAACTTGGCTCTGACAGTCACTAGCTGTGTAACCTTTGGCAAGTTACTTAACCCCTCACTGCCACAGCTTCTTGATCTATAAAGCAGAGACAAAATGCTTTTTTTTATAGGAGAACTTTGGGAGGATTTTGAAAAATAGTGTTTGTTAGGCATTTAGCCCAGTAGAGTTGCTGATTAAATTACAGCAGTGGTTGTTGACTTTAAAATAGTAATTATAGTAGTGCTATAATAAAGGGTATCCAGATTCTGTTAAGAGGGTCAAGTCTGCTGCCTTGCATGAGTTGTACCTCAAAGGACCAAGAGAAATTTCTTTTCTTTTTTTTTTTTTGTGAGGAAGATCAGCCCTGAGCTAACATCCTCCTCCTTTTTTTCCCCCAAAGCCCCAGTAGATAGTTGTATGTCATAGTTGCACATCCTTCTAGTTGCTGTATGTGGACGCGGCCTCAGCATGGCCACACAAGTGGTGCATTGGTGCGCGCCCAGGATCTGAACCCAGGCCGCCAGTAGCGGAGCTTGCGCACTTAACCGCTAAGCCACAGGGCCAGCCCAAGAGAAATTTCTAATGACACTGACCAACCTCCACAGGCAGCATCTGAAGAATCAGAGAAACCTAAATACACACCCTAAGACAGGAGGCCAGCAAATGCACTTCTAATTTTCAAACAAGATAAGGAGAAAATCTGGAATCCATGAACAGACCAGCTAATTGGGATGGTTGGAAACACCTAGAAAGAAACAGTGATGGCTAGGATGGGCTGCAAAAAAGTCATTATTGGCTGTCTTCATTTACACTTCCCTCCTCCCAATACACACACAGTTTTTATTCTAAATCAAGTTACCAGAGCAGGAGATGAGTGACAATGAGCACCGTTAGAGTAAGGATGGGGTCTCTTTTGTTCACTGCCAACTCCTCAGTGCCTGGCACCTAGTAGGCACTCAATGATTCCTGGTTGAATGAGTGGATGAATAAATCAACTAATAAATAAAAGAAATGGGATAGGCCAGCTATATCTATATTTCTAAAAGAAATTCAAGTGAATATCGTAATATTGCTATAGATAATATGAAGAAATAGAAAGATGGAAGTACCCTAAGGGAGATTCATAACTGGACAAAGCCCTATACCCATAAGGTACTGATTAACTAATTCATGCCAATCTAGACGAGCAGTCTACTTTCAGACTTCACTGCTCTCTCCATGGCTCTGTTCTATACATATGTCTTTTAAATCAATAGCTGGGATGAATATATTGAAGACCTATTTAGCAATTTTACTATGACTTGGAGTTAGGAAGGCCAACGAATAGCCTGGAAACTAGAATTAGTACTTAAACATATTTCAATAGTTTGGGACTGTGGATCAGATCTGAGAGGATGAAATGTTGTAACATAATGACTCACATCTGAATACTACATTATATTATACAAAGAGCGTCTATAAACCTTGTTTTATGTAGTCTTCACAATAGTGGTATTGAGTTGAATGGTGGCTCCCAAAAAGATACTTCCACCCAGAACCTGTGAATGTGACTTTATTTGGAAAAGAGAGTCTTGCCGATGTAATTAAGTTAAGGATCTTGAGACAAGATCATCTTGGATTAGGATGAACCCTAAATCCAAAGGCAAGTGTTCTTAGAAGACAAGGGGATAAGACACAGAGAAGGAGATGTGAAGATGGAGACAAAGATCAGAGTGACACATCTACAAGCCAAGGGACACCAAGGGTTGTCAGCAGCCAACAGAAGTTATGAGAGAAACATGGAAAGGATTCTCCAGAAGGAACCAACCCTCCTGACAACTTGATTTTGGACTTCTGGCCTCTAAAACTGTGCCAGAATAAATTTCTACTGTTTTAAGCCAACAAGTTTGTAGTAATTTTTTACCACATCCCTAGGAAATTAATACAAACACCTTTTTTTGTTACAAACAAGGAAACCAAAATTGGAAATGTAAAAATTTTCTGAAAATTCTTTCATTTGACAAATATTTGTTGTATGCCTACTATATATCAGGCATTACTCTAGACGTTGGGATGCAGGAATAAACAAAACAGACTTGGCTTGAAGAAGTGTTACCACACCAGGTCCCCTTTTGCCCATCACCCAGAAAGCCAATCACTGAGACGATGAGATTGCAGAGAGAGAGAGGGTTTATTAATCACAAGGCAGCCAAGTGAGGAAATGGGAGAATGAATCTCAAATCCACTTCCCCAAACATAGGGACACAGGGGTATTCATGGGGTAGTGGACAAGGTGGTCTGAAATGATTGGAGGTGAGGAGAGATGAGGTAATTAATGATCTGCGCAAGCTTAGTCAGATTTCCTGCCTCTTCGTAAGACGCGTGTTCACAGAATGGCAGCGTTAGCATGCCTTGAGGGTGATGTTCCAATCTCTTGATGTCAAAAGGTCGTTTATCAGACACATGTCCGCGTGGGCCCAGTTGATGGGTTGGTGGGCTCAACCAGCCTGAAGTGGACAAGGGGTTCCAATTCCTGAAAAACATAGCTCAAATGCCCATTACCATGGTGACCCCGGCTCCAGGGGGATGTCATCCAAAGGAACCTAGTGGGAGTCAGATAGCATATTGCCTAAACAGCACAGTTAACAATGGGTAAGTTTATCATGCAGATTTAAGTCCTTGCCTTCCATTGTGGTAAGTTTCCATGTAAGGCCATCCATCTCTTCTTCCTGGTACAGAGAGGGAGATACCTTTACAAATGGAGATTTCCTTTACAAATGTAAATGTCTCTTACAAAGGGTAACCAGAACTAAGAATGGGCTTAGCAAGGACCCTCCCAGACACCAGGAGATATCTATGGTGATGGCCTGTTCTGGCGGCAGGCGTCCCATTCCAAACTCCTTTGGTCAGTTAGCGGAGGTGGGGGCCAAAGTGTTTTTCAGGCGGAGACATATTTTGAGGCAGCCAATTCCCATCCCCCATAGTTACTAGCTGCTTAATCATCAATGGCTAACTGTTTGCCGGTTTCAGGAGCATCCATTCCAATTGAGGAAGACAGACAATAAGTAATGAAACCACGTGAATATGTTGTTAAAGTAATTAAGCAAGGAGGCCATCAGACTGAAGGGGCTCTAAGGCCCTGGTGGCTTATGTAAGCAAACCAAAACGTGTAAACGTCTCGAGGTTACAAAATCAAAACCTAAGGACAACTAATCACAAACAGCCAACTAGACTGTAAGGCAATCAAATAATTTTCTTTCTTTGCTTCTGCACCTTCTCGGGAAACAGAAAGAGCTATCACAATTGGAAAGAGAAAGAAAAAGAGAGGAGAAGCTTTGCAAGAGGGAACAAAAACAGAGGGACAACGAATTCCGTCAGAATCAGAAAAAGTTCGAGAAGCTACAAGTAGAGGATCAGAAAAAGCTACAAGAAAAAACCTGGAAGAGCAGAAGCTTGGCTCTGCTGGCCCAGAGGAACCCGCAGTCCCTCAGGCTCATTTCAGAGCTGCTGAGCAGAGCCCAGGTACCCACCAGCTGCGGCGTGGCTGGTCTTGATCTTCAGCACCGGAGCCACCTCTTCCTGCTCTGGGTTGCAATCTGTACCTTTCTCTGGAACACGGGGCCAGTGTCAAGGCCCCCCTTTCCTCTCCTGGTTGCAACCATAACTGAAAGAAATAAGTCTTAATACTGAGAAAAAAACAAATACTGAAAAAACACTTGGAGTGTGCAATAATAATTTTTTATTGTTTTAGAGTGATTCTCAGTAACATAAACATGAAATTACTCTTAGCTAGAAAGTGCTTAGACTAGTGGACAATCTAAACTAACCTGTGAGTGGTCATGTACGATTCATACCAGTTCCAGAATTTCTTTTATGTATCTCACAGTATGGTGTATCAGCACCGTCCAACAGAAATATAACGCAAGCCACACATACAATTTTACGTTTTTTACTCATCATATTTAAAAACATAAAAATAAACAGGTCGAATTAATTTTAATAATATATTTATTCAACTAATATATCCAAAATATTATTTGAGCATGTAATCAATATAAACATTATTGAGATATTATAAATTCTTTTTTTTTGTACTAAGTCTTTGAATGTTTATTTATTTATTTTTTCCCCCAAAGCCCCAGTAGATAGTTGTATGTCATAGCTGCACATCCTTCTAGTTGCTGTATGTGGGACGCGGCCTCAGCATGGCCGGGCAAGCGGTGCGTCCGTGCACGCCTGGGATCCGAACCTGGGCCGCCAACAGCAGAGCGCGCGCACTTAACCACTAAGCCACAGGGCCGGCCCTGTACTAAGTCTTTGAATCCAGTGTTCATTTTCCATTTACAGCACAACTCAAGTTGGACTAGCCACATTTTAAGTGCTCAGTAGCCACATGTGGCTAGTCACTACTGTACTGGAAGCACATTTCTAATTTAGAACAATGGTTTCAGATGGTATTTTAGCAGTAGGCCATTTTCTTCAGATGAAATCTTAGGCTGAATCCTGTTATGTAAATTGATCAGGGTAGAGCTGCTCAGATTGGAGCAGAAGAGGGATCTTACAGCCCCACTGATGCCCCCATTCGCCCCTCCCCACCACTTCTAGGCAGTGCTTGCAAACTCTAGCATACAGTGGTTCCCACTCTTTGCCCATCTGCTACTGACTCTAATCTTTGAAAGAATCAGCTTTCCAAACAAACTGCATTTAAGTAATCATTAACTTGTGTTCTCTTTTTTTGGTTCCAGAGGCATGTATCGTTGCTGCTCAAAACTTCTAATCAGAATAAGATAACAAATGAGAAAATACATTGAATGGGGGCGGGGGTAGAAGAGCGGTGGAAAGTTTGCATTGTCATTGGCCATATCGTGGTAAATATTGACTTTCTATTAGGTTTTTTGAAAAGGTGAAGGTATCTCTAACACCACCATTATTAGATGTGTGGGACCTTTATTCCAACTAGAATTGCCAGATAAAATACTGTATTTTAATTTGTTAAAGATGAAAACCCATGTCCCAACCCCCTAGTGCAGCGCAGCGGGCTAGTGGGGGAGAGGGAGAGTACTTGGTTTCTAATCAAGACCAGATAACCATCATTAGGTAAGTTAACGTCTCTTTACGTCAGTCAATCACAACAGGACAATGCCAGCTTTTTAAGATTTTTGTGGGGATTGGAGAAATTATTAGTGATGTTGTAGGCACTGTTTGAAAAACTATAAATTTCTTTAACTGGGTTTGAGATTTCCTGGGTGGATTAAGGATGATAGTTTCAAGCATTCCCAGTCTCAGAAGTTCACCAATACACCCAGACAGTGGAATACCATGCAGTGCTAAAGAGAGATAAGGTATCGAGCCATAAAAAGACATGCAGGAAACTTAAATGTATATTACTAAGTGAAAGATGCCAATCTGAAAAAGCTACATACTGTATGATTCCAACTATATGACATTCTGGAAAAGGCAAAACTATGGAGACAATAAAAAAAAAACTATAGAGACAATAAAAAGATCAGTGGCTGCCAGGGATGAGATGAATAGGCAGGGCACAGAGGATTTTTAGGGCAGTGAAAGTATCTGTGTGATACTATAAAGATGAATATATGTCATTACACATTTGTCTCAACCCATAGAAAGTACAATGCACAGAGCGAACCCTAATGTAAACCATGGACTTTGAGTGATTGATGTATCAATGCAGGTTCATTCTTGGTAAAAAAAACAATGTACCATTCTGATGAGTGATGTTGATAATGGGGGAGGTTATACATGTATGGGGGAAGGGGGTATACGGGAAATCTCTGTACCTCCCTCTCAATTTTGTTGTAAACCTAAAACTGCTCTAAAAAAATGATCATAAAAAGAAAGTTCATCAACACAGTCTCCCTGAGATTGTATTCCAGGGATGATTGGGCATATTTGGGTGAACTTTTAAGCCATCCTGAAACCGTGTACCTCCCCCTCCTGTATTTGACTTGAACCCTAAACATGCCTGGTTGAAGTTTTCTATCTTTGACACTCATTTCTTCTGCTGTCCTTTCTTCACCCACCACACCCATCCTTTGCTGGTAGTGAGTGTTTGTGCTGTCTCCAGGTTTTGCATTATAAAATTGGGGGTCAGGTTTTCTCTTGGCTTATAAACTGGGCGAAAAAAAGGATGAATTTCTTCCTTCTTAAAATATTAACTCCTACTAAGAAATGAGGATACATGAAAGATACAGGGAAAATTTAGCAACCTAAATAAGTAATTTACCAACTAGATTGTATTTCATTCACATTTGACTGCCCAATAATACTAGGGTGTTAAAAAACATACTTGAACTGAGGGAGTTGGGGGAGGATAGCATACTATGGCCTAACATGTGTCTTTATATGAAACTGGTTCCTCCATAATTAGCTCATTCCTTGCCTACACACATTTAACTTTTTATTATCCTCCTCACAAAATTGTTTTAAATAAAAATCTTGGCCTGGTAACCGAAGCTTCCTAACTGTCCGGAGTAGCCTTTCTCTTTCTGTGAGGAATGACACCACGGACAGACCCCAGGGGTTGCTGTGCATGGCTGAATTCATTCTGTGGGGTCAGCTCAAGGGAGAGCAGATGGTGAGTTGTTCTGAATTTTAAGGAAATGCCAAAGCTGTCTTTATAGGTCCCAAGGCTCCTGCAGATCCTTAGAAGCAATGATAAAGGTAGGATGTTAAACTAGAAAACACTAGAAAACATTCTGGAAATTAACAAACTGCCTTTTGCAAAGATTCTGGATACCCTAAGTACGCAGATTTTGCAATGAATCAACGTAGAAGATGTAAATGGCATCCTGATTTGTCACCTAGAGGTGACAAGTAGTGCCTTTGGGATTGCCCAGGATCTACGCTTTAGCCAAATTGCTGCCCATCTTCTGGAAAATGTAACCAACCTTGAGGCATAAATTTTGTGACCTAAGCTTTTTACTGCCTTTTTTCCCCTCTTTTAATTTTTCCTACCCTTAATTTCTCTTCAACAAGAAAAACAAAAACAGAAAAAAACACACTTTTGTATATATGTGGTTGGAAAACAAAGTCATTTTTTGGTTTTCTGTTTGCAAATAACTTGGAAATATTAAGAGAATCCTTGTAGACTGGAAATACACCAGGAGGCTGGGCAAGAGCTTGGAAGGTTTTGGTTCACAGAAAGTAATTTTAAAATTGGAAATAAAACCAGGATCAGATGATTTTATGGGGACTTGCTTATTAACAGAATATTTTTCAGCACCTTTTATGCAGTTAGTGTTAAACCACAGTATGACAACTAACTCCACTGGGGAGGTTCCCTGACCAGGAATCCAACCTGGGCCACAGCTGACCAGTGAGAGTACCAAATCCTAACCACTGGACCACCAGGGCAGGGGAGGATCTAAACAGTTAGAGCTTCCTGACGGACTGTTGTTCCCTTTATCATTATGTAACGATTCTCTACTTAGTAAGTACGATAGAGTGACACCAGTATTCTGGTGTAAATATACTGCATATAATCTTTGCATATTTGGATCCCTCAAACTAGACCAAAGAGCGAACCTGGGCTGGTCTAAGGTTTAAATGCTGTTTTAGGGGCCAGCCCGTAGCTTAGGCGTTAAGTGCACGTGCTCCACTGCTGGCAGCCCAGGTTGGGATGCCGGGCGCGCACCAACACAGCGCTTCTCCGGCCATGCTGAGGCCGCGTCCCACATACAGCAACTAGAAGGGTGTGCAGCTATGACATACAACTATCTACTGGGGCTTTGGGGGAAAAAAAAAAGGAGGAGGATTGGCAATAGATGTTAGCTCAGAGCCGGTCTTCCTCAGCAAAAAGAGGAGGATTAGCATGGATGTTAGCTCAGGGCTGATCTTCCTCACAAAAAAATAAATAAATAAATAAATGCTGTTTTACCAAATTCCTAAAAAGAAGTGAAGAAAGAACCTGCCTGCCAGGGAGGGATGTCATCGTGGGCGGCATCCAGTCAGGTCAGGGCCCCACGTCCCCTCCTCAGGAACCTTCACCGCCTAGCTGGTGACATTGGTGGCCCTGTGGCCATGGAGAAGGCGCGCCTGGCTCCAGGCCTCGCAGAGAAGCCGGGGAGGTCCCCGGAGGAGGCGGGCCACACCCTGGCAGGATCTGGTGGCTCCCGTGCTCTGCTTTGAGCGGGCTCTGACCTTCAGGACCCCGGAGGAGAGGGCCAGTGACACACACCCTGAGGGACCCGTGGAACAGGCGGGGTGAGCTCTGGTGGCTGGGGCCTCCGCAGTCCTGAACAGTCCCCGCATGTTTGAACACGTGCAACCCTCAGGTATCCCAGGCACTAGAAAGTCCAGCTGGGGCCTCGCCCTTTGCCCTTCGGGGCCGTCTTTTCAGAGGCCAGGCTGGCGCATGCGCCTGGCGCACCCTTTCCTCTGATGTGTCCCAGGAGAAGTCACAAGCGCCTAGCCGAACAGTGCAGCCCCTGCTTGGCCTCCAAAGCAGTTTGTGAAGCTAAGGAAGAGCTCTCCCAGTTTCATACTCTATTCTCAGGATTATTTGGTGCACAACCGGCTCTATGTGGGCAATTCCCTTTGTAAGTTTTGTCGGCATCCTCCTCCCCCTCTCCCATGCTGGCTGGTTTCCCCTACCCGGCTGGTGATGCTGCACCGCGTGGCCAGGACCACCCCGCGGCTCCTGCACCTGCCCTCCGCCCTGGTCACAGGATGTTCTAGGGGATCCTGTGCCTTTACCAGCTGGCTATTACATTGCCCCGGAGAGGCGGTATCCAAACCAGCAAGCCATGTGATCCCCTCTGGTGATACTCCTTTTGGTGGCTGGAGGGACGCTCCAAAGAAGCCTGTGCTGTCTTCACATAATTCCATGATGTTCGGACACTGGAGAACCAGAAAGATCCCTCCTCCAGGGCACAAATTGACTCTCCTGCGTTCACCACCTGAGCGGGTAGTCAAGGCTGTGAAGCCCGTACCATCCAGTCACCTCTCGCTTTCTTGTCCAAAGGAAATTGAGGTACCCCTCTGACTCTGGAGGAGCTAGCATTGTTTGGAGGCTCCTGGTCAGGACAAATGTGCCATTGCTCAGGGCGCGGCAAGCGGTAGCTTTGCCTTTGGGGCACCCTCATCACCTGCCCCGGGCTTCATAGGAGCCACCAACCAATTCCTTTCTTCTATCACAAATCTCAATAAATAAAGAGCAGATCTTCCTCTGCAAACTGTGTGTAACCATGAATGGACTTTGCTCTGCTGAAAAGGGGCTCAGCTCCTTTAAATGAAACTGAACTTGCTCTCTTCCTACAGCAAGCTAGAGGACCACACCTATGGTTGTGTGTGTGTGTAGTGTGGGGGGTGTATATGTGTGGGGATGTGTGCATGTGTATCTGGGTAGTGTGTGTGTGTTATGTGTGTGTTGAAGGGTGAGGGGCACATGAGCCCAGTTCAAAACTTACACTGGACTTGAGAAGTTCCTGTGTGGAGAATAGAAGAGAGCTGCATGTATCACCATCGGCGCCATCCCTGGCTTGAGTGTTGACTTGGCCAACCCAAGTTCTGGACCAGTTTTCTCTAGTCTGGGAATTGTAGGATGCCCACTGCTGTTTATAGGGGCTTCCTTTTCCCCTATCCGCTTGCTTCAATGAGCCCTTATTTTTCCCAGATTATGTGTGTGTGTGTGTATAATATATATATCTTATTTTATATGTATTATTATATATAATATCTGTGCATCTTTTTATTTAGTTTAGATTTAGGCCAGTCATCCTCAGGCAGTCCCACTTCACCCAGAGAGGATGGATTTGGCATCCAGGTGTTTGCATCTGGAGGAACAAAGGAAGAAACAGCTCATGACTGCTCCGTAATTACTGAAAATTTAAGTTTACTTTGAATTTATGATGCTGCTTAAAAATATCAGAAAAGATCCTCTTTAATAACTGACCTGGCTCTAATCTAAATGGCTAAAATACCAAATCACACGAGTTACAATTGCATCCAGTTCTGGCTGGCCCTACAGTTCTGCATCTCTACTAGACTTAATAAAGGCAAAATTCCTGACTTTGTGGAGCCTACATTTTAGCTGGAGGGGAGAAAAGAAACAACGAGCATATGTACATTATCTGGTAGGTTAGCCAGTAACAAATGCTATGGAGAAGAAAGCAGCAGATGGGGGATGGAGATTGTGGGGAGAGAGAGAAGCAGGGCTTTCAAGTTAAACAGTGGACAGGATAAGCCTCACTGGGAAGGTGGGATCTGAACAGTCTAGAGGGAGGCGATTGAGTCAGATGTTTGAGGGAAAAGCATTCCAGATCATGGGAATAATCACTGCCAAGGCCCGGAGGAAGGATGCCTGGTGTCCTCAGGGAGCGGTTAGTAAACTCACGTGGATGGAATAGAGTCAGCAAGCGGGAAGGAGGGAGGAGAGGAGGATGGAGAAGATGCGGGTTGAATTCCCTGCATCACCATTTATCGGTCATGTGATCACAAACAGTTGACAACTTTCAAGTGTCTCAGTGAACTCAGTGCTTTACCTATGACCTGTTTACCTTGCAAGATTTTTGGAAGGATAAAATAAAATAATGTAGAGAAGTGGCTTATAAGCCATGTTCTTATTGTTCTATACATAAGGATAGATCGATAGACAGATAGATGATTGATAGAGTGTTATGAACTGAATTTTAGTGCCCCCCCCCAATTCATATGTTGAAGCCCTAAGCCCAATATGGTAGCTTTGGGAGGTGATGAGGTTTAGAAGAGGTCCTGAGGTGGAGCTGCCATGATGGGATTAGTGCTGTTATAAGAAGAGGAAGGAGACCAGAGCTTTCTCTATCTGCCATGTGAGGACACAGCAAGAAGGTGGCCGTCTGTAAGCCAGGAAAAGGGCCCTCACGGGGAACTGAATCTGCCTTGATCTTGGACTTTCTAGCCTCCAGGTGTGAAAAATAAATGTCTGTTGCTTCAGCTCCCCAGTCTGTGATATTTTGTTACAACAGTCTGAGCAGACTAATACAGATAGGTGGGAAGGGAGGGAGGGAGGGATCGATAGAGAGATAGAGAGATAGAGAGATAGATGACAGATACATAAATACATAGATGATGGATGGCGATAGATCATATATATATATGCTTAATGAGTTCCTGAAGCAATAGTGCTTTGATTGCCTTCACTGGGCAATTCAAATAGGAGATTATCATTTTAAAAGGAGCATAAAAGTGCTTACTTTTATGAAGTAAACATGTGGGAAGATATGGTAACTGAGCCTAAAAATGCACAGCACTGGGGTCAGCCCAGTGGCATAGTGGTTAAGTTTGCATGCTCCGCTCTGGCAGCCCAGGGTTCACAGGTTTGGATCCTGGGCACAGATCTGTGCACTGCTTGTCAAGCCATGCTGTGGCAAGCATCCCATATAAAGTAGAGGAAGATGGGCATGGATGTTAGCCCAGGGCCAGTCTTCCTCAGCAAAAAGAGGAGGATTGGCAACAGATGTTAGCTCAGGGCTAATCTTCCTCACTAAAAAAAAAAAATAAAATAAAAAAGCACAGCCCTGAGCCTAGTTCAACATTAATGAGATGAGCCCTGTAAAAACAAAGAGCGCCATCCCAGAGAGGCTGCCGGACTCTCCCAGGCCCCCAGCCACCTGATCACTTACTCGAAGTTGTTTATTACAGTCCGAAGGATCAAAGCCCCTGCTCCCTGGCTTCAGAGGAGCGCCTGCCCTCTGTAGTCAGAACTGCCTCTCAGAAGCGGGGCTGTAATCCAGTTTACTTCTAATAGTCTCGCACCTTCTCTCTGCCACGCCTGGTAATATTACCAGGGAAAAATGTTAAAAATTCATACTTCTTGATGTTTTTTAAAAAAAAATGCCGTCAAGCTAAAAATAATGATCCTAATCATTAACAAACGTGTGAGCGACATAAAGATGATTTTGAATCTCATGTTCTGATGCACTTACACAGTTGAAGCTGTTTCTAAATAAATAGAAATATTCTTTTATTTTTCATGAAAATAATACATGAACATGATAGCAAGTCGAATACTGCTGAAATTCAACCCTTCTGTTGCCCTCTCCAGAAATAATTTTTTACTACTTCAATCTACTCCCATAATTCTAAACATGATGTTTATCCTGCTGTATCATGACGCATCCACTTTAGACAATATTTTCACCACCCTAACATGAGAGAGGGGGATAAACTCCCACTCTTACTACTTTTCCTCCCTCTTCCTTTCCAATATTCATCTCATTAATTTTGCTGCTGTGTTTTTGGAACGTCATGCCATTTTGCTGGCTTTAGTGATGAGGGAAGTGGTGGCACAGTAGCGAAAAGCACTGGTTCTGGAGATGGGCCACCTGGCTTGGAATTCTTGTTCTTCAGTTTTTATTAGCTCTGTACCACTGAGTAATTTGCATAACCTTCCTGTGCCTCTGTTTCCTCATCTGTAAATCAGGGAAAAAGCCAGCCCCTGCAGTCTAGTGGTTAAGATTCGGTGCTCTCACTGCTGCAGCCCAGGTTCATTTCCAGTCCTTGAACCACACCACTCTCTGTCTGTTGTCACACTGTGGTGGCTGCTTGTTCCTGTGATGCTGAAAGCTCTGCCACCGAGATTTCAAACACCAGCAGTTAAATACAGGTTTCAGTGGAGCTTCCAGACTCAGACAGACTAGGAAGAAGGGCTAGGCCACCCACTTCCGAAAAAACTGCCCGTGGAAACCCTATGAATAGCAGCCGATACAGTGCCAGAATGTGAGAGGATGGCATAAAGAGAATAGGCAGTGTTCTGCCCTGCTGTACACAGGGTCGCAGGAGTTGGAATCGACTCCACGGCACTAACAACAACAAGTTAGGCTTTACCAAGTAAGAGATACAAAACTCAAAAGGAGTGCTGTTTTTTCTCCTTTCTATCTTTCTACTTCCAATGACTAAGCTAGTCATATCAATTATGAGTTTTCTTTCCTAAAAATCAACCCAATTGCCTTTCAGGTCCATCATCACTGACTCAATTAGGCCCTCAGTCTCTCTCATCTGCACCTTTCCTGCTTCCTCCTGAATTATTGCTGAATTGCAGTCTCTTTTTCTCCCAATTTATCCTCTATCCTGCTAGCAAAAGTCATTTCTAAGGTCCATCAGATTATCATATTCCGGGCTGCCCATCACCTACGCATTGATTTTGACATTCAAAACTTTGCATGATATGGCTGCTGCCTTCGTCTCCAATTTTATCACCCATGAGTTCCCGGCCCCTCCTTATTTCCCAGCCTCCCCATTTATACTCCAATAGGACTGAATTGCTTCTAAGTTCTCCAGGATAACGTCCTTGTATCTTATGTCTTGGGCACACATTTTTTTACTCTTAGAATATTCTTCCCCACCAATTGGAAAATTTCTGACCATGCTTTAAAATCACGTTCCCTTATAACTGCTCCTGGGAGATCTTCCCTGACCTTCTTGTAAAAGATTAATCACTTTCTCACCTCTCTGCTACTTTGATACTCTGTGCATGTAGTTTTTCACATCACATTTTGATGGAATTGTTAGCTTACATATCTATATCCACTAAAAGACTGTGTACTCCTTGAGGCAGCTACTATTTCCTTTCCAGAACCTAGCACAGTGCCCAGCATTTGGTAAACAATCAAGAAATACTTATGGAGGGGCTGACCCAGTGGCGCAAGTGGTTAAGTGTGCACGCTCTGCTGCGGCGGCCTGGGGTTCGCCGGTTCGGATCCCAGGTGCGCACCGACACACCACTTGTCAAGCCATGCTGTGGCGGCATCCCATATAAAGTGGAGGAAGATGGGCATGGATGTTAGCCCAGGGCCAGTCTTCCTCAGCAAAAAGAGAGTGTTGGCAGATGTTAGCTCAGGGCTGATCTTCCTCACAAAAAAAAAAAAAGGAAATATTTATGGAATTGAGTTTTAAGAAGAGAGGACTCACATATATGAAACAATTAGACAATGGTATAGACCATACGTTGTATTATGCAGTCCATTCCTATTTGGTCCCAAGTATAAATGGTGAGTGGGAAGGGGGGAGGAGAGGTGGTGTCAGTTAAGTATGAGAAGTATGAGATAACTGCAAATTAGAGCACGTACAGGGTGGTTTCATGGGAAAAGGATTTGTGCTTGGACTTGATTTGAAAAAGAGGACATAGAAGGTATGAAGGAATGCCTCAAGGGAGGAAGCCACTGGAGTTAATAAGTTGTTGACCTGACTTTTATGATTATAATAGTAATAATATTAATCCACTAAGTATGTATTAAGAATTTACCATGTGCCAGGCACTGTTCTAGATGCAGGGGAAACAACAGCAAGCAGAACCATCAGATCTTGGGCTTTAGGAAACTTGCAATCTACTTGGGGAGAAAAAAATCAGTAATAATAACATAACTACAATATTTAACATCTTCTATGTGCCAGGCACAGTCTGAGGCACTTTTCTCATATGATCTTATTTAATCCATACAACACAAAGGCTATAGAGTAGGTAATATGATCCTTCTTTACAAATGAGGAAATGGAGGCTCAGGGAGGGTATTCAAAGTGCTGTCAGTAAGAATGTTTGTGAGCTTTAGGGGATTAGTTTTAGCTAATGCAATTTGCCATAATGATGAATAACCAGGTGATGCCTATGGAGCATCTATGGGCTCCTGCAGTTCAGGTGCATAATGTTGCCTAGAGCCACAGTGTTGAGGGTCAGTGATGAAAGAAATAATTTTAGGTAGTTGTAAACATTGAATATATAACTATAAGTTGACCCATTGAAAAGTATTCATGAGAGAGTCTACCATATAAAAGAAAAAGAACCTCAAAAATTAAGAATTTCCAAATATGGATTCAGAAGTGGCATCAAATGAGGATAAAAGACTACTGTTTAGAAAAACTGAAGATAGGGGTTGGCCCAGTGGCGTAGTGGTTAAGTTCGAGCACTCTGCTACAGCGGCCCAGGGTTCAAAGGTTCGAATCCCAGGCACAGACTGACGCGGCGCCACTCATCAGGCCAAGCTGTGGCAGTATCCCACATACAAAATAGAGGAAGATGGACACAAATGTCAGCTCAGAGTCAATCTTCCTCAGCAAAAAGAGGAGGATTGGCAACAGATGTTAGCTCAGGGCCAATCTTCCTCACAAAAAAAAAGAAAAGAAAAACAGAAGCTAAAGACTTTAGGTGCTTATCACATACATTTGACATTGGAATAGACCTTTCAAGATCTGTTCAGAGTTAAGGAGGTTTACTTTAGAGGTCATGAAAAGAGAAACTGCTTAGTCTACCACCCAGCTGAAGAACCAAGTTTAGATGCTATCAACTGAAATAAATAGTAGTCTGCATTCACACTGAAATGTAAGAATTGCTAAATAGATCGTGCTTCAAAAAGAAATATATGCATTCTATGAACGCATGGTTGGCACAGACTTTGGATCTAACTGGTCACCATGCATCAACAACATCTCATAATAAATAAATGATATCAAAATTTGAAAATGTAGGGGCCGGCCTGGTGGCGCAAGAGCTTAAGTGCACACGCTCCAGTGCGGTGGCTCGGCGTTCACGGGTTCGGATTCCGGACATGCACCAACGCACCGCTTGTCAAGCCATGCTGTGGTGGCATCCCATATAAAGTGGAGGAAGATGGGCATGGATGTTAGCTCAGGGCCAATCTTCCTCAAAAAAAAAAAAAAATTGAAAATGTATTTGGAGTTTCACTTCAAAGCCACCTATGTCTACCTTGCATTGTTCTCAAACATAGGCAAAAAAACACGATAATAATAAAGTCATGAAGGTGTCAACTTAAAAAGTAAATTGGCCAGTTGTTTTACCTTCAAAATGAGTTTATTTGAAAACAGCCAAAAGAATTGCAATTTGGGATATGCAGACTATGGCAGACCAGAGCCAAATCCGAAGAAACAAAGGAAGGGGCTTGCTTTTATAGAGAAACAGAGGGAGTAAGGAGGGGCTGTAATAAACAAAAAAATCCATTAGAGGAAAGTGGGAGTCCAAAGTGTAGAGGCTTCCCATTGGCTGGGCTGCTACAGTCTCTCATTGGCTGAGCTGTTGCTGGGCAAGGAGAGAGATCATCCTTCCTCTTGCTGGTTAGTAAGGTAGAAAACACCCTCCTGTCAGAGATGCAAGCATATGCCTCTTCTGTTTGGAGTAATTGTTGATGTATGATAGGGCATGAGAGCTTCCCCTACAGGCCTTCTCGACTCCAATTTAGTTGAGGTTTCCTTTATTAATTTCACATTGCTGAAGAAAGATAAGAGGGATGAAGTCTGTTTTATTCACTTTTGTGCCTTTAGTGACCAATACACTACATGATACAAAGGCAGGTATCTGTTGAGTGATTACAGGAATGAAAATCATTGTGTATGTGTGCCATCTGACCTAAGAGTAGAAGCCAGAACTAGGTCCCGTGGCCACACTTAGCTGTAAGGAAGGTTTGAAAGCAAATATCTGGTAAAGGGTAATGAGATTACCATGACAGGTTTAGAACTACCATGACTCATCTTCTGGGGCTTTACCACCCAGAATAAAAGTTTTCTATTATCAAGGAAGAGGAGGGTAGGGCAGGGTAGCTGTTAGATAGCCTGATAAGAATGCCTTTCACTCTAGCAAACGTGTTCGTTGGTAAGAACTGATCCCAGTCTGCAAGGGAAATGATATAAGGCTTATTAAACTGTCAAATGATGGGGCCGGCCCAGTGGCGCAAGTGGTTAAGTGTGCGTGCTCCGCTGTGGCGGCCCGGGGTTCGCTGGTTCAGATCCCGGGCACGCACCAACACACTGCTTGGCAGGCCATGCTGTGGCGGCATCCCATATAAAGTGGAGGAAGATGGGCCCAGACGTTAGCCCAGGGCCAGTCTTCCTCAGCAAAAAAAGAAGGGGATTGGCAGATGTTAGCACAGGGCTGATCTTCCTCACAAAAAATAAATAAATAAATTATTAAATGAAAAAATATATGTTTGTAAAGCAGAGAATTATTACTAATACAAGAGCAGAACAAGACTGAGGTCCAGAGAATTACCGTTCCTCTGACTAAGTGATGTTGTCAGTGAAGACTCTTCGGTGGCTAGGAGTGTGATTCTGGACCTGATACAAATTCTGCTGTATCCTTTAGGCTGCTTTTAGTTATAAATGATAGAAAAGTCACCTCAATTGGCTTAAATATAAAAGGAATTTATTGGCTCACTTAATCGAAAAGTCCAGGGCTAGGAGTGGGATCAGGCGCTGCTAGAAATGGGGCTCACCCCATGGCATCAGGTACCGGTTTATCTCTGCCTCTCCCCTCGTTTGCTATGTTGGCTCCATCCGCACTCAGTCGTTCTCTCACGCTGGCAGGATGGCTGCCAGCAGGGCCAGACTTTGCATTCTCTTGGGTCCCTGTCCAATACGAAAAAGGCCCTACCTCTGATAGCCTTGTCTGAAAGTCTCAGAAAAACTTTCGTGGTATCTCATTGGCTCAGAAAAGGCATTTGCCAATTTTCATGGTATAAATACTCCCACCATGGCCAGTTTCAAGTGGCCATTCAAAAGTAATATCACTTAGTGTGGAGTTGGGAGGAAATATAAAGAAGTGAACCATTATATAGTGTTTCTATCATTCAGATGCATTAGATGTGAATAACCTCTAGAGCATCGCTAATAGTAAAATGTAAAATAATGAGAAAGTGATGAGTTTTGGGTATTTGTTACCTATGTTTTTTAATATAACTTCTTTAATTGACAGTTTTATAACTTAATTTTTAATAACAGCTGTGTCTAACAACTGACTTGCAAGATTCCTGAAAAATTAACAATTGGCTTTCACAAGCTGGGACAAGCCAGCTTCAACACACCACTCTTTTTAGGTAGAATCTTTTCCTTCATGATTGTTTTCCTTCTCTCAACATCAAATCTCTTATCTAGAATTTCCTGTCTTTTATTATTATTATTATCTCCTCCACTCCAATGCTTTTTTTGTGCGTGTGTGAGGAAGATCAGCCCTGTGTTAACATCTGCCAAGCCTCCTCTTTTTTTTTTTTTTTGCTGAGGAAGACTGACCCTGAGCTAACATCCTTGCCCATCTTCCTCCACTTTATATGGGACGCCACCACAGCATGGCTTGCAAAGCGGTGCGTCAGTGTGCGCCCGGGATCCGAACCTGCGAACCCCAGGCCGCTGCAGTGGAGCACGCGCGCTTAACCGCTCGCGCCACCAGGCCAGCCCCTCCAATGCTATCAGAAGGCAACAAAATTATTTTTTTTGTTCATTTTCACCAGCAATCAAAGAAAATCAAATTTTATCGATAATAACGTCTTAGCAAAGACTGTTTTAATTATAGCACACAGTTCTGGAGTTCTGTCCACTGCTACCTGTAGTGCCTGGATAATTTCATGTATTACTTGGTATAGAGTAAACCAAAGTACTCATTTGCTGTTACTGCATAACAAGCTACCACAAACTTAGCAGCTTAAAATAACATCTATTTATGATCTCACAGTTTTAAGGGTCAGAAATCCAGGTGGGCTTGACTGGGTTCTCTGCTTAGGGTCTCACAAGGCCAAAATCAAGGGATCAGCTAGGCTGGCTCTTACCTGGAGGCTCTGGAGAAGAAGTGCTTTCCAAGGTATTCAGGTTTCTGGCAGAATTCAGTTTCTTGTGACTCTAGGATTGAGGTCTCCACTTTCTTCTCTGGCTTTCGGCCAGGGGTCACTCTCAGCTCCTAGAGGCCACTCTCTGGTCTTGTGGATGCCCCCCCCCACTTCCCCCCCCCCGGCTCCCCTTCAAAGCCAACATCCCAGCATTGAATCCTTCTCATGCTCTGACTCTTTCTGACTTTCCCTCTTGCTACTAGCTGGAGAAAACTCTGCTTTTAAAAGGCTCATGTGATTAGATGAGGCCCACATGGAGCATATCCCTTTGGCTATAATGTGACATAATCAAAGGCACAATATCTCATCATATCCATAATCCTGGGGATTAGAGTGGGAAATCTTGAGGAGTTATTTTATGATTCTGCCTATTATAGCCCGTAAAACTCTTTTGGAAATCAAGTTAGCAAAATGTGTCGAGTCTTTTCAATGTTTGTTCTATTTGAGTTCACCAATTCCTTACTAGGAAATATTATATACAGAACCAAAGTGTTCACAAAAAAGTTTATTTTTGTTTATAATTTAAAACTACTTTACAACACTTTATAAAGACTACACAAAATATGCTGTTAGTAGTTTCATATAATAATAAGCAAAATACAAAAGTTTATGTACACTATCATTTCAAGTGTATTTCTGAAATTAAAAACCTTAGTGGATTATGCAAGCTAAACTTTAGAAAGCAAAGATAAACAACATGATCTGCCCCCAAAGAGATTAATATTGAAGTGGAAAACCAGATATGTTTACAAGTAACCCCAAAATGAGGGAGAATGTGAGCAGTGCAATAATTCAGTGGAAAAAAACCCGTAAAACCATTGGAACACAGACACTGCTAGAAAAAATAAATCACTGCATCTACACACTTTTTTGGGAGGAGAGTTGAGGGAAGTGTTTAGGAGAACAAAAGGACCTGCAGAGCTCAGTAAGAGTGCACAGCAAGTCTCTATCTCAACTTGCCTATGGTCTATAAAATGACAAGTACTTTTTACAGGAACCTGAAATCCCGGGTCAATTTCAACTAAATGTAATGAAAGACAGTCCTGGGGCCAACCTGGGCCCTTTGAAGTTCACAGAGGCAAAGCAAGCGTAGCAAGCAGTGTCTTTGGTGGACCCTACCTTCTCTTTCTGTATCCTTTCCCCTTCTTGTGCTCTTGTTTCCCAAGGCAACAATGAGCCTAAGAAATGGGAAAGTTCCACAGATGTCAAAAGACATTGGCTCAGTGCCAGTTTGATGAACTATGCCCTCACCTCAGTTTCAATAATTGCATCTCGTTCTGTCCATCCATGGACTATTCCTAAGTATGAAGCTCTTTTTTAAATTTTAATCTGGGCGGGGTGGGGGGGGTGCCCTGATTAGATTCACCATTCCTGTATTCATTTTTATACAGATGATTTGGCATAACAGAAATATCATGAGTTTGAGGGTTAAAGATTCCTGGGATGGAATTCCAGTTCTGACTCTTTCTTGTGTGGCATCTTGGGCAAGTTACTGAACCTCTCTAGTTCCCTGCTGCCTATGGGAAATTTGAACTCCAGACCTGCCAAGGTTGCCGTGAGGAACGAATGAGACTATGCATGCAATGGGCTTGGTATACAGAAGGGGTTCTATAAGTGCTAACTTCTCCCTGCTCACTCCCATATCATTTTAGTAGTAAAAGCTCATTGATAGTGTCTATCCCATGAACCCACTATTTTTTTTTTAATTTATATATTTAGTTTATTGAGGTCACATTGGTTTATAACATTGTATCAATTTCAGGTGTACATCATTATATTTCAGCTTCTGTATAGACTGCATTGTGTTCATCACCAAAAGTCTAGCTGCCATCCATCATGGTACACGTGTGCCCCTTTACCCCATTTGCCCTCCCTCTGCCCCCTTCCCCTCTGGTAACCACCAATCTGTTCTCCATATTTATATTGAACGTACTATTTTGAAAAGATTTGTAAAGTGAGATTACATGAGGGACAGAGAAGTAGACTTAACTTGCTCTATACACTTAATCTGGAAGCAAAGACACACCCGCTCAGCACTTGGTAACAAGGCCTTCTTCTCAGCCAGCAAACACACTCAAATGAGTGGTTTTAAGTAACCAGATCGTTAACTGAAATTTCTTAATTGATTTCTCAGCAGATAGAAAAACAGGAGATTGTTCTTTGAGAAACCTGAACAGTGACTTGTTCCAAAACCAAGAGAAAATAAAATTCATTCTTTGCTGATGTGATAAAAGTTTTGGTTATAGGACCATAAATTCAATAAAGCAACAATAGTTCCACCCCAGCAGAATAGTCTCTTATTAGAAATCTTATTTATACCTTGATTGTCCAAGAGAATCCACGCTCTACAATAAATCCCTCCTTTCTCCCCAACTCTTGAAAAACTCAAATGTTAGAGTTTGGCTAGAAAGCCACAGGTAATCTTAGGAGTGTGCAGAGAACACTGGAGAAGGAAGGAGGACAGCAATCCAGTCTTTCTCTAGGTCACTTTTACTTTGAATCCATGTAGAAAAACCCTTAGGATAGAGGATTTGAAAGTGCTCTGAGAACAGAGTCAGGAAGATGGGCCTGTCTTAACTGTGGAGGTCAAAACTCATGAAGGCACCCTCCTTTGTCTCCTTCAGCCCCCAAATGGCTATGCGTTGAGGACAATGTTACTGCTCATCTTGCTCCTCCGTGCGAATCCTGCCAGCCAACATCGGGCAGCAAGCAGCAGTGGCCTGGAGTTCAGACATCAGATGGGAACCGGAGCTGTGCAAACAGGGCAGGCGGAGGCAGGAGATCAGGAAGTCAGACAACTAGGTGGAAGCAGGTAAAAACCCACAGTCCAGGTGCAGCAGGATTGTCAAAAGGTTGTATTTGGTCTGCGTTCCAGATTCCAGGTCTCAGGCCAGCAAGCTTATAAAGGTGACTTGAGCAATGTTACTAGTATTGATCTGCTTCTGGAACAAATGGACACAGAAACCAAATCAAATTGCTAATCAAGATGTGACTGGTAGTGCCGGCCCCGTGGCTTAGCGCTTAAGTGCGCCCGCTCCACTACTGGCGGCCTGGGATTCGGATCCCGGGCGCGCACCGACGCACCGCTTCTCCGGCCATGCTGAGGCCGCGTCCCACATACAGCAACTAGAAGGATGTGCAACTATGACATACAACTATCTACTGGGGCTTTGGGGGGGAAGAAAAAGGAGGAGGATTGGCAATAGATGTTAGCTCAGAGCCGGTCTTCCTCAGCAAAAAGAGGAGGATTAGCATGGATGTTAGCTCAGGGCTGATCTTCCTCACAAAAAAAAAAAAAAAGAAGTGATTGGTAAAGGCAGAATCTTTATAAAGGAGTTTTCGGTTGGACTTTGTGATACGTATCCCTGGGCTGTGAGGGATCATGAAGGATCTTTGCAACTGATGCTCCAGGATGCTCAAAGAACAATATCTCTCTCTCTCTGCCTTTCTTGGCCTGGGACTGGACTTTTTATTCCCCATGATCCCTTTGGTTAAACTCCACACTGAGTCCTTTATTGCCTTTGTAACTTCCTTTGCAACCCAGCTATATAACGTCTGGATAATTTCTCTGTCCTGTTTTTCACTTTTAAAGAGCTGTTTGCTATTTGCCTGTCAAATCAATTTTGTCCCTTGTAGGTGGATTTCTGATGGCCTTAAATCAGCTCACCTCCTGACATTTGCTTGTGAGGATTAAAGGAGATCATGCATGTGAAAGTCTGTTGTAAGCTGTAAGGTGCTACACCAATATTATTTCCCTGCTCATCCATTGTCCATCCTAGGCAAGCATGCCTCTATACTGTGGAAACTGAAATAAATCAAACAATATTCTCAGGCTAATACAGAATCTCTTAATCTCAAATTTCTGTGCCCGAGGCACAGTAAGCCAATCACTGAGACATAAGTGCTGGGAGAGGGAGAAAAGTTTATTCGAACTGGCCAAAATGAGAAGGTGGGAGGATAGATTCTCTCAAATCCACCTTAACAAGGGAAGAAAGCAGGGGGTTTTATAGAGCTAAGGGGGTTGGCAGGAGGAGTTTTAGAGAAACAAAGGGGTAATCTGTGTTTCTTTCACTCCAGATAAGCCCTTGGGCAATCTGACTTCTGGGTGTCAAGGGCAGCTGGGGGCTGGTTATCTGGTGGTCATAACTTCCTTGAAGGCATTCTCTTTCTTCTGTAAAACAAGCTCATAAATCCTTGTGACCTTTGAGTCACCCTTCAGGTTAAACAAGAAAACAGCAAATTAACAAGATTAACTTCTTTTCATCTATATCTGTGTTGAGAAGAAGGTCAAAAGGTCTTACTGAATATTTACAGTAACCCTCCAGGTACTTCAAGGCCAACCATCTGGATGTGGTTTCTCAGAAAATGAATTGGGTCAATCAGAGGCAGCTACATAATTTGTAGGGCCCAGTGTAAAAATTAAGAATTTCAAGATGGCAGCAGCAGAGCTTTGAAACTAAGCCTGGAGCCCTTCTAAGCATCAGGCCCTGTGCAACTGCTCAGGTGGTATGCTCATGAAGCTGACCGTGACTTCAAAATATTCAAAGCAATGTGAGGTTTGCAAAATATGTCAGCTACCACAGCTACCTCCACCCCCAAGTGGGTCAAAGAAGTTACAGACCAAAGGTGGTAGCTTTGGGGAAAAGGGATTACAAGCTCTTTAAGATCTACAAAACCTGTAGATACAAGCAAAACACTGAGGAAGATGCTTGATATGGAAGAGAAAGAATTTCTTTTCTGAATAAATAGCTTAATTGACAGAGAGCTGGTCTTCAAGTCCAAGATATCTTCATTTCCTTCTTAGCTCTGTGTGACACGGGCCAAGTCATTTGAGATAATATATATGACTGTGTCTTGTAAACTTGTAAACCGTACAAGTGAACTGTAAACTTTTACCACTGCCATTTTTTTGTGTGTGTGTGAGGAAGATCAGCCCTGAGCTAACATCTGCCAATCCTTCTCTTTTTACTGAGGAAGACTGGCCCTGGGCTAACATCCATGCCCATCTTCCTCCACTTTATATGGGACGCTGCCACAGCACGGCCTGACAAGCGGTACGTCGGTGCGCGCCCGGGATCCGAACCAGTGAACCCCGGGCCGCCGCAGCGGAGAACGCACACTTAACCACTTGTGCCACCGGGCCAGCCCGGACCACTGCCATTTTTAAAGGTAGTTCTTGGCCCTTTTAGAAAAGACACACACATTTTGACATTGGTCCTCACCTCTGTGCAGCTCCACACTCCTTCCAAGGCAATAGGTAGGGAGGGCTTTACATTGTCCCAAATTGGTCTTTTTTTCCTGGTTTCTACTCCCTCTGGGCTAAAAACAAAAACAAAAACAAGCCACCCTGTCAGTTTGTTTATTTCATATGTAATTCATATGTAACCTACTTAGACGTCTCTAAGGCTCTGCCATGCTTTGAAGGATGATGGGTGGGAGGAAGGCCATACTCACCCAGCCTGACCTTCGTCGGGTTGTGACATCAGAGCTCTGTTTACATAGCTGAAGGATTGGGAATGGTGGAATGGAGGGAAGAGATCACAGGAATGATTCAGGAAGCTACCCCACATCCCCTGCTCTTTTTTCCTGCAGCAAAGACAGAAGAAATCTGTAAGGTTCTTGTCTGTCATTTGGAGCCATCTGTTTCCTTTCTCATTCCTTTCCCAAAAACTTTTGTCAATAAACACTATGAAATAGACACCACAGGATGTCTACAAGAGCAAACTCTTCTTTCCTCAAATGTAGACTTTTGAAAACCTTTGGCATTTGCAGAAAAGTCTCCTGTGCTGCTGTTCTTTCTTCCATCTCTTGAAGGTACTGGAAAAAATGAGGGAACATGATGCTCCCTTGCTTACTGCATCTGGATGAGGTAAAGAGAGTTCATGACTCCTTTCACAGAAATCTATTCAACACATATTTCCAGGAAACCTAAAATATACCAGGCACCACATGGGGGTGATGGAGATAAAGTCAAATAAATTGGAGTTTCTCTGGGAGACTGTGTACTCCTCAAAGTCGGGGACATTATCCTATTCTACTTTGTACCCTCAGCACACAGTGCTAACACACAACAGCTGCTCCAAAAATACTTGTGGAGTGCTTATTTGCTCATAGAAATCCTTGTCTACAGCTGAACAAAACTGGACTCTTTGCATATAATCTAGGGAAGAATTTGCTGTCCTTAAAGTTACAATATTATCTGTGGCCAGGGGAAGAAATAACCACCATTACAATAACGATTAGCATTTTTCCAGTACGTACTGTTTTTCAGGGTCTATTAAAAGCACTTCCCATTGATCAACTTGTTTAATACTTTGAACCATCATAACAACCCTATGAAGTAGGCACCATTGTTAGCCATGTTTTACAGATAATACACTAAGCCACAGAGAGGTAAAAATCACTTGCCCCAGTTTGCATAGAAACTGGCTCCAGAGGCCTTGTTTCTGATCTCCCAGATTGCAGCTACCTAATCCCTCCAGAACCAACCAGGCACAAGGAAAGCAAATTGAAACAGGGACTTTTCAAACCTTTTTGGACTGTGAGCCACAATAAAAAAATAAAATTTACACCAACACCTATTTAGAAATCTGAAGGAAAAGTTTCAGGAATATTTATCCAAATTGCTTGATATTTTCCATCATATTCTAATTTATTATTATTATTTTTGAAGGTGATCACAATCCACTAATCTGATTTCACAATGCATAGCTTTCAAAACCCTGGGTAGGGGGAAAGAGCCCAGCCCCACCTGGCTGACCCTGAGCTTGTTGTGCTTAAAGCAGATTCTATTTGGATTTTCCCTTCTGGGGTAATTCAATTGCAATGTCTGTGGTGCGCCCAAAGCCCCCTTTAGGCCCTTCAGAACCTGGGGTTCTGGAAATCCTTCTTCTGCCCCTCTTCTGGGTCACTTCGCCACTCCAGGCTGCCATCTTGTGTGGAATCTCTTTCAATATGGCTCCAGTCATATCTGCATATCTGGTCCATGGGAAGCATGCACCTTTGCCCCCATCCCTCTCCCCCTCCACTGAGAGTGAAAATACCGTCTTCTCTCTCTCTCTCTGCTCTGTTGTCTAAAGCCAATCTAGCTACAGTTTCTCATACAATTCTTATGTTCCACCTCCCAACCTAGGGGACACACGCTCTCTGATTGATACACTTGAAGAGGATACAGACAGAGCACAGATACTTATCTCTAAAGGAATTCTCCTTCATCTCCTCTTCACCTCCATCTCTATAGGTAGGAGGAGGGTGATGGGCAAAACTGGTTTCACATTCTCTTAGCATGACCTGGATTTTCTAGGACGTAGTATTGATATATGGGGGATTTAACATCATCTATTACAAAGATTTTACCCTTGGCAGGCTCTTCCAAAAGTATGAAGAAAAGAATAGTTCCATATTCACACACTTTTACAGATGGGTGGGCTATGGATAAGTGGAGGGAATGGGAAGAGAATGAGCAAGGCTTGGAGTCTAGAATGAGCAATCAGAGTTTAGGGATTACCAGGGAACGTGAGCTTGCTGTGGAGAGTCTGAGTACAATGGAACTCTACAGGGAACAAAAGATGGATGTCAGTGGAATGACACGCAGTCTAGCTTTCCAGGGGTTCTCCCTGACATTAGTTGACTGTCCTGGTCCAGTCTATAACCAGGATCCTTGGCACATCCCTATTTCTCCAGACTCAAAGACCTTGTTCCTGCCCACAATCTATCAAATTGAGGTTCATGTGTTTGCGAACTTTATGCCTTTTTGCTGCCTCGACTAAAAGTTTCATCTCGGCTTTACTAACACTATCCCCGTGCTTGAAACACTCTAGCAGTAGAGGCAAGAGCCAAGCAAAGGGTGAGCTGCCATGTCCTGCAAAAGCTGCTAACTGGTGGGCCTGGGGATGGTCCTCGCCCACCACTCCACCATCCATAGCTCCCAGGGTCCCATATACACCACTCTTCCAGGGCCAGGCAGCTAAGCCTGAGTCTACTAAGATTGTTTCCCTCCTGAAATAGGTTGGAGACCTGGGTTCCACGGTCAGCTCTGAAATTTTCTACCTACATAGTTTGAGTTGGTCTGAGTTTATCTTTGACGTTCAGTTTCTTTATCTGAAGTGTGGTAGCAATAACATCTAGCTAGATGTCTCAGACTTATTGTGAGGAACAATGAAGTGATGTAAATAAAAACATCACTGAAGCTCCTGTTGCTATAGCTGCTAAAATTTACCACTGGTCAGTAGATAAAATGGAGAGAATGTCATCACTCACATCTTGAGTCTCTACAGTGAAACAGGAGGACCTTACTCTTCTTTTAAATGTTCAACATGCATCTAGTTATCTGTGTTTGACTTTTAAAACTGTGTTCTTACAAAGGACATGATGTTGAAGCTGGGTACCTGAGGGTTACCGTAAATATTCAATAAGAACATGATTACTGTTCAACCTTGTTCCCAACACAGACACAGATGAAAAGAAGTTAATCTTGTTAATTTGCTGTTTTCTTGTTTAACTAGAGGGGTGACTCAAGGGTCTCAAGGATTTATGAGCTTGTTTCGGAGAAGAAAAAGAATGCCTTCAAAGAAGTTACAATCACCAGATAACGAGCCCCTAGCTGCCACTGATGCCCTGAAGTCTGATTGCCCAAGGGCTTATCTGGAGTGAAAGAAACACAGATTTCCCCTTTATTTCTCTGAAATTCATCCTGACAAGCCCTGTAACTCTACAAAACTTGCTGCTTTCTTCTTTTGTTAAGACAGATTTGAGAAAACATATTCTCCCGCCTTCTTGTTTTGGCCAATTTGAATAAACTTTTCTCTATCTCCAAGCACCATGTCTCAGTGATTGGCTTACTGCACATCAGGCACACAAACTTGAGATTAAGAGGTTTGTATCAATATCCTTAACATAGTTAAGCTGTGGCAGCAATAGATATTTCATATTATCCATCGCTTTGCAAGACCGTCTAGAAAGCAATGAAGAATAAACTTTCAAAAAGGGCAGAGAATCTAACACTTCCTTCCACCTTCTAAAACTTCAAAAAAGTACTCAAACCAAATCTATAAGAAACAGTAGAGAACAGGTCTAGCTGGTCAGGCGAAGAGCCAGAGGAAAAATCCTGTTTTGAAACATGGTGCAAATCTCAGAATATTAGTATTAGATTTTGTTGGGTTCAGGAGATAGATCTGAAAACAAAACAAAAAACTTCATTTGATAGAAATACTGTACTGGTTGGAGAGGCTTTAATAAATCTGAAATACCAGCAAAACTGTAAGCAAAACAACTCCCTGGGCAGGTGTAGAAAATATTGTGAAGGCTCAGAGAGGCCTAAAGGGAGCCTGAGATTAACCTGGACTTGCCATGAGTGACTCCTAGTTAACAGCAGGTATTTGTTTACATGGGTCCAAGTAGAACCCACACCAGGGAATCCTCTCAATGCCCCAGAGGGAGTGATTTTTCTAGAATTTATATCCACCTGCTTATAGAAAAGTACTTGTGGTGCTGTCTATTAAGTATACAAAGTGAAATTGTTGACATGGAAATAGAGAATGTGAACCTTGAGGGAGGAGGAGGCAAGTGGGCTAATCCATCTAAGTAGAAGTGTAAGTATTTCTTAGCAATGGAGGTCTTTAATCAGATGTGGTCTTCGGTAGAACCCATAGACATAAAACACTTAGGAGTGCTGCCTTAAACTCAGCAGGGCCAGAGAAGCAGAGACCCCCCTCCTGGCTTGCCCATCGCTGGGGCACTTCCATGGGGCCCTCAGGCTCTCTGGGGAACATTTTGAGAATCAGAGTTCTAGGTGATTATAGCTACTGTGATTGAACATTAGCCCTGAGCTTCCTGCAAATCAAGATAAAAAGAGAAACACTATGGATTACATTTTTCTCTTCTTTATACAAAAGAAAACAAAAGGTTTTATCAGCTCTCTGGAACATTCTAACTTAATATAAGGAATACTTTTTGGAATGGCTGAAGGACTGGATGGATATCATGTACCCAGATCATCATTTCCTTCAGAGTTAAATAATAGTAGTGGATATTTGCCCTTTTTTTTTTTTTTTTTTACTGCCCAATATTGGACCTCCCCCCAGTTATGTTTAGGGAATTTATTTCCCACTGCATGAGACTTGGTGGAAAGTGTGTCTCTCTACAGAAGCTGACATAGCCAGGTACTCCATTTCCCTGCTCCCCTTGCAGCTAACACATGGGCACATGACCAAAGCTCAGCCAATCACAAGCTAACCATACAAGGATTAGTTTCCAGGGCAACAATGCCAGCTGGCTATGTGGAGGATGTGGTTCTGGCGGCCTCTGGTGGGAAGCTGTGGCATCCTAGCTCAGCAGCAGTGGCACTGTCCTTGATGAACTGGCTGTGGTGTGACTTTGACTCTAGTTCTGACCCTAGTTCAGAAGTCCCCTTTTCTCACCCAGTTTCCAGCTTTCTCATCCATTCTCTGAGCTACCCATCATTTTCCTAATAAATTCCTTACCATTTTAAATCAGCCAGAATGTGTTTCTGTTACTTACAACCAGTTAGATTCCCAACGAAAATGGTAACGTATGAGGCTTATGTCTGCTGTGAGAAATAAAAAAGATAACTCAGTGCAGTTGCATAATCCTTGTATTTAAATGAAGAGAATTCAACTATACAGGCTCGATGGACAAGAATGTCAGAGAGAAAAGCAAGATTCTTTAATTTGTTCAGTTATCCTTGCCTGCTCAAACTTAACCAAGGCCTCTACTGTCCCAGAATAAGGAGGCCTTGGCCAAAATGCAAAGCGACACAAAGTTAAACCTTAGGTTTGAGCTTCTAAAGACCCAGGTTTTAGCAATTTAAAGATAAGTTAAGAAGTGTTCATGGGTAGTTTTACTTTGATAGCTGCCTTTTGGCCATGCTTGCTGACTTTACAACCTAAGCCCTTCCTAAGATGAGGCTCCACTAGAGACAGCAATAATGAGCTCTCAAGACTCTTGACTGTGCGGGGACTGGCACCCACCCCTTTCTCACACACCCCTCTGCAGTTCTGCTCTCCCCACAGTCCCGGGTAATCCAAGGATCTAGTACTGGTTTAGAGCATTGATCTTAAGAAACTCTATTAAGACCAATATGTCAGAGGCAGGCACTTTGACATCTCAAATCTAGTTCCAAAAAGAAAATTACAAATATTTTATAGATGATTCCTTTGTTTGTATCTTCTTCACTCCCAGTTCAACTGCTCACACCTGTTTCCATTAGAGAGGAAAGAGAAGAGAGGGGGTAGACAGAGGGGAAGGAGAGGAGAGGTTGAAAGAGGGAAAGAGAGAGGAGGTGAGGGAAGGAAGTGGTCATCTATATGAAGTTTCACATCAGGGTTCCTGTCTTAATCTGTTCAGGCTACTATAACAAAATACCAGCGACTGGGTGACTTTTAGACAACAGAAATTTATTTCTCACAGTTGTGGAGGCTGGAAGTCCAAGATCAGGGTGCCAGCATGGTCAAGTTCTGGTGAGAGCCCTCTTCTGGGTTGCAGACTGCCAACTTCTCATTGTATCCCCACATGGTGAAAAGAAAGCAAGAGAGCGCTATGGGGTCTTTTTATAAGGGCACTAATCCCATTCATGAGGCCTCCACTCTTATGACCTAATCACCTCCTAAAGGTCCCACCTCCCAATACCACCCCATTGGGTATTAGGACTTCAACATATGAATTTGGGGAGGACACAAACATTCAGTTCCCATCCAGGTGGCATCCTGTTCTCATCTACACCTCCAACTAGAAGAGTAAACATTTGCAATTCACCAGGACACTCCAGATTTGAAGAAGCCAATACCACTTAAATCCATACCTATCCTCTCCCAATTTTAACACCTATACTTCAAAATTAAATGTGCACATGAATTACACAAAACCTGCATAGTAATTAAGAAAAGAAAGTTACTATCTCACTATGCTCTAATAAAGGTTGAAAAAATTCCTCTGACTCAGGAGTTGGCAAACTATGGGCCTGTGAGCCAAATCCTTCCTGCTGCCTCAGTAAATAAAAGTGTGAAATGTAGCCATGCCCACTCATTTACATAGTCTAGGGTCAATTTTTCACTTTGGCCAGACCTAAGGAATTTACTGTCCAGCCTTTACAAAATGATTTGTCAACCCTGCTTTAGCTGACAGGGAAAGCATAAGGCCCCTAGAACAGGGCCACCCTGTTGCTGTGATCTGCAACTGCTACTGACCTATGAACTGTCTGTTACTGAAATTGAGTGTTTAGAATCTTTTTTAGCATTTTGACATTGCCAAGACATCCAACTGTGTGACTATTTTTCTTGTAATTAATTTTTATTATATTTTTTAAAGTATTAGTTCATGAAGTATTAGGAATAACAAAAAATTCTAGAAGTCACAAATTTTCTAGAAGAAAAATACAAGAGATAATTTAATACCCATTGCAATGACTTTAACTAGGCCTCAATAGATAATAAAATTCAGCCCTAGAGGTTTCATCCATAGTATAGATTTTGCCTTGGAGAACAAAATGGAGCTGAGGGAGGCAGAGCGAGGTTTAAAAATTATTTGTCCCACAAGCTGGGTTCCCAGTGAAGCTTTCTCTAATTCTATTGTTGTGTTAAGGCCCAAATACCAGAGATACATTTATTTCTGATTAATGTATAATTGTATACAGAGCACCTACTTTACATAGGTGCTGGAGGAATTAAAATACAGTCCAAGGCCTCTAGAAGCCTACACTCTAAGTCAAAGAGCTAAGACGATTATAAAAATACGAGACACTGGAGTTTGTGGGAGGCTGCTACGAAGACACTATTGTGGGGTTGGTATGTGAGTTCATATATTCATGAATGCCACTCGAATATATCCATCTCCCTTCTGTTCAATGCCTTTCAGCCTCACTGAATAATGCAATCCATTGAGACGTTTCAGGGAAGGGGACGCTGTAGAGGAATGTGATCAGGAAAGCCATGCTGAGATGCAAAGGCTGGGCACCTCACTCCCTTTACAAGTGGCTGATTCCACATGCCGGCGGGTCAATCTGTAGTAGGCAGGCGGACATTTTTTTATTTAAATGCTTATGTGGGAAATAATGGCTGAAAATAAATGAGCAATTATTAAAAGAATGGCAAACTAAGTAGAAGGAAAGAATATCATGTACATAGTTATCCAAAAGGTTGGGAAACAATCAACTTAAACAGTATGTTAGTTCTATTTTCAAGATATATGCTCTATGAATTTTCAAAATTAAAGCTATGGGTTCAATTGTTAATCTAAAAAAAAGTGCAGTAAATATATTTCCCCTATGTTTCCAGGCTTTTTAGATCCTCTATAGTTGAATTGTCTAATAAAGAAGTCACTAGGCACGTGTGGCTATTTAAAGTAATTATTGGAGAGTGAAGAAATAGAACATTATCATCATAGCAGAAAATTCTATTGGACAGCTCTGCCTTATAATGTATGTATTTTTTTTTTCATATTACTAGTTGGACTCATTAAATTTAGAGGTACTTTACCTGAAAAGGTGTTTGGAAATTGAACAAAAACATACTGAGCATATAATTTGAAAACATAATACACTGTTAAAAATAAGTTTATCCTAGGTCCCCCAACTTTTTGAACACCCTTTAAGTACATAATTAACTTTTTTTCCTGTGTGTGAGGAAGATTAGCCCTGAGCTAACATCTGATGCTAATCCTCCTCTTTTTGCTGACGAAGACTGGCCCAGGGCTAACATCCATGCCCATCTTCCTCTACTTTATATGGGACGCCACCACAGCATGGCCTGACAAGCGGTGCGTCGGTCCGCGCCCAGGATCCAAACCTGGGAACCCTGGGCTGCCAAAGTGAAGTGCACAAACTTAACCACTACACCACTGGGCTGGCCGCCATAATTAACTTTTTAAAGGCTGATTTTTATTTTCATCAAGCTATAGCTGCACAAAGTTTAAGGAATCAAATTATTCAACAAGACATAGTAAGAAAAAGAAATATCAATTTGTTTGTTCCTATCATACCCCATTTCCCACTTCTCAGAAGCCAGTAATTTCAACTCTTTCAGTGACTGAATATTTATCTCCTTATCTCTGAGACGCTTACACACTGCTGCTTCTTATGTTTTTAGGTTGGGCATCTATCTATTCATTTCCCACTAATGGAAGATGAGCATTTCTTTTCCAAACTCTTCCTTTCTTTTGCTGCCACTGAACACTTCCCATCTCCTCATCCTTCCAACAAATATATTTTGTTATAAAAATTCAGTGCTGTAATTCTTAGGACCATGTAAATGATATTCAGAACTGAGCTATACAGAACAGTATTTTTCTTATTTGTCTTTGTACAAGTATAGCTTGACGAATTTTCACAAAGCGAGCACACTGTGCAACCATCACCCAGCTCTAGAAACAGGATAGTAAGACGAAAGCACCCAACAGCCTTCTTGACCCTCCCAAGTCACCCCATCCTCAAGAACCACTTGGACTCTTTTTGCTATAGTTTTGCCTGTTCTTAAAATTTATATAGAATCATCAGTATGTGCTCTTTTTTGTCTGGTTTCTTTTGCTGTTCTTTTTCTGGCTGGAGATCAAAGCTTAGGTGATTGATCTTTCTCATCTAATATATGTATTTAATGCTATTAATCTTTTAAGGAGAGCATTAGCTGCATCTCATAATTTTTTGCATGTTGCCTATTACCATTCATTTCAACATAGTTTTCCATTGTGATATTTTTGTATTTTTAAAGTATTGATTTTTCTCCACTGTGCTGTGATCAATGGGTTGTTTATACCAATCCTTGGAAATTTGTTGAGACCTTTTCTATATCCTGGACCATAGCTGCAGTTGATGTCATCACCCGATTAGTTTATGATAATACAGTCGTTCTCCAAGATCCATCATATTTCTGTATAGTTTGAACAGATAGGTCAGGAGGCTTTACCTTGAATCTTACAGGATTTTTGGTGATGGCACTCTGCAATTTCCCAAGATGTAGCAATGATTTGGTTTGCTATTCTGGCTTCTACTTGCCCCTTGTTATGATCAGGGGACCAAAGTGGGGATTCTATGTGTTTTCAAATATGTCTACTCTAAATACGCACTCAGGAACAGGGGAAATAAGCACAGGGTAGGTCCAAGGGTTGAGCTGCCTGTAACACAGGCGGGGGCTTAAACTCCATGTATGACCTACCAAAAGGAAGCCAACTGTCAAAGAAATGGCGAGTCACAGCCACGTCACAAAGAGTATAGAAGGTGACTTTGGAACAGATAGACAATAGACACATGACAGCACAGTCATAGCCTTCGTCAGATCTCACAGTTCACCAATTCTGTGTCTAATCTGTATTTAACGTGTCCACTGAGTTTTTAATTTCAATTATTTTTTCATCATTATAAATTCTATTTTGACAATTCTTAAATCTGCTCAATTTTTATAGAACCTTGTTATTTTACCATTTTGACACTCTTTTATTTCTTTACACATATTAACATCATTTCGAATTCTGTATCTGATAATCCCTACATCTGTCATCTGTGTAGAGCTTAGTCTACAATTTGTTTCTGCTAACTCTTGCTGATGATGGCATCTCTTTTCACAGGGTAGATTTATTTCCTAGCTCAGTCTCTGAAGGTCAGATTGGTTCTCCTCTATCAGCCTCACATCCATTTTCCAGGTAAGAGGAGAACAGGAACAGGCTACCACTTTCCCCAGGAAAGCAAAACTGTCCTCATAAATCCCAAGTAGACTTCTGCTTCCATCTCCCTGATCAGAATCGTGTTATATGGTCAGACTGACTGCGGGCTTTTAAGCCTCCATAGTTGAGAGCACTGGAGATGAGTCTTGAGAGAGCAACTGTGAGTTCCTGAACACAGTCGAGACAGGCAAGAGTTTCAAATCACTGCTGTGTGGTTGGTGGCACAAGTCACGGAGGATATAGAGCCCTGTTTTGGAGCAGGAGTCATAGAAGAGAACTCAGACCTACTTAGACTCCTCTGGCTCTCATAACTCCAAATGTAATGGGGACCCTCACTCTCAGAAAGTGGACTTTTGAGAGTACTGATGCCCTGTGAATGCTCTCCAAATAAACCTATCACTGTGCTGCAGGCATCAACAGGGGCTCTTAAAGGCAAGGCCTTTGGTTGTAGAACTACCACTGCACACCAGGTTCTCCCTACAGCTGCTGCCTGCGACCTGCTATTCAGGCCTCTAACACACCTTAGAGGAACCTCAGCCAGCAAATTAGGATCTTATACAGACAAGGCAGAAGATTCAAGCTGACACTGGGGAAAAAAAACATCATTTAGTCAAGATTGATTTCAAGGCTTGAAAACAGACTAATCAAAAACAGTACTGCTGCAATGTCTTATCATATGTAAATACTTAATATAAAACTTTTAAAAATGTAAACACTATTAACCAGCTCCTAAACCACATACTATAGATTTTCAAAAGCAATGGCTATTTAACAAAATGTAAGGTGACAATATCAAAGAACTTGCACACACTTAATGAGGACATAATTAGCAGCAAGCTAATCAAACACAAATCTGTTTTTACAGTTTCCATGTGTGTTTTTAACTTTGCTTCATAAAGTCACTGATAATTAAGGCTTCTTTCAAGTATAGGATTTCTAACATTAAATCACATTTTTAAGTATTTTTATAAAGAAGAAATGAAAAAGACTCATGCTACAGTGTTTGCCATAAATTCATATACCAGAGAATAAAACACAATCCAACTAAATTTATCCATGCTTCCCACTTCTCCAACATGAACTTCAGATGTTTTTCTAAATGCTTAATAAATATTTTGGTTAAAATCAGTTCTCTAGGGGCTCGCCCCGTGGCATAGTGGTTAAGTTTTGTGCGCTCCACTTCAGCGGCCCGGGTTCACGGGTTCAGATCCCAGGTGTGAACCTACACCACTACAGCCATGCTCTGGCGGTGACCCACATACGAAACAAAGGAAAGATTGGCACAGATGTTAGCTCAGGGCCAATCTTCCTCACCGAAAAAAAAAAAAGTTCTCTAATTCATTTATGCAAATTAGGGAAAATGATTTATAATGAGTTATCCTTAAAATTACCTTATATCTATATATTTTTGCCCCCTAGCACACACAAAATCTGGTGCTAAAGTAAAGAAGAATGCAATGTACTGTTTCAGGGGGCCCAAACAATCTGTAATCTTAACTTTCTAAATATCCAAAGTTATTTATTCTGCCAGAATAAACAAGTCTCAAGTGGTCAAAAATCATTTCTTAGTAGTCAGTAGGAGGAAAAAAAAATAATCTTCATACTATTCATGAAGTACGTAGATTATGTACAGTATGAAGATTATCTAACTAAAACTTTATTATTTATGCCTTTCCCCCAAGCTACAAGCACTATTCAGCGTTAAATTACAATGCGTGTACACAACTACAACAGTTTACATTTGCTCAGGAATACACAATTACATTAAAAATAAATAAATTTCTATTTTATAATTTATTTGGCTCTTAAATAGTTTCCCTAAAGGTAAAACAAATAATTTGTGTTCTTTAAGAAACTGGTATACACAAATTAATTACTATGTGTTCATTTAAACTTTGAAGAAACCTAAAGATGAAGTTTTGGGTTTTTTTTTTTTTTTTCTAAAATGCAATATAGATATGCACTTAATCACTGTTCATACAGTGAAGGGGTGGAATACTAGATATAGATGAAATTTTTTGTAAGTGTACAGTTGTAGGAGATTCTAAATTGAAAAAAACCTGACACAGACAATTGTTCAAAGGAAAAAAGAACCAAAGTCAAGAAAAATGTTGAAGAAGACTATCTACTCTTAAAAAGAAGAGAGAAGTGTTATGCAACACAAAAATGAGACCTAGAGATTTGAAAGACATTCATTTTACTGCTTTAAAAGTCAAAATATGATAGGTGGAGGGAGTCTAGACCAATTAGAACTGAGGTAGCTGGAACAAAAATGGAACACAGTACAATGACTTGACCCCATTAAGGAAATGACTAATTAAAAAGAAATTTCAGGGGCAGCCGGCTCAGTAGCATAGTGGTTAATTATGTGCGCTCCACTTTGGTGGCCCAGGCTTTGCAGGTTTGGATCCCAGGCACAGGCCTATGCACTGTTTATAAAGCCATGCTGTAGCAGGTGTCCCACATATAAAATAGAGGAAGACGGGCACAGGTGTTAGCTCAGGGCCGATCTTCCTCAGCAAAAAGAGGAGGATTGGCAACAGATCTTAGCTCACGGCTAATCTTCCTTACCAAAAAAAGAAAGAAAGAAAGAAAGAAATTTCAGGGCCAGCCCCAGTGGCCTAGTGGTTAAGTTTGGTGCACTCCACTTCAGCAGCCCAGGTTTAGTTCCTGGGCACGGACCTACACTGCTTGTCTGTCAGTGACCATGCTGTGGTAGCAGCTCACATACAAAAAAACAAAATATTTCACAAGTCTTCATGTCTATAATAATATATTAATGAATAAGATATCAAAACTACAAAGAATTTCCCCTATAGGTTTATAATAAAGTATCAGATCTCTGTTTAATCCATTGACTTTATAAGCCTTCTCTTTTTAGCAGCACATGCTATACAAGTACATACATGCTAGTATTTTACCATGAGAATTATCGTTCTCATCTCAAACTAGTGATGGGATTTTACACATACTTATATACATTTCATTTCCATTATCTGACACTTAAGACCTTTCTAGTGGTACATTTTAATCAACATATTACATAAAAAAAGAATCCTGATTTTTAAAATGAATCTTTTTTGTACCGTAGCATGATGGGTTTAATTGAACAGTTGAAGTATACTACGGTAACTACACTGTACTGTTTAAACTAGTTCACAGCTGCAGGAAAATGTCTGATGTTTAAAATATAACCAAGACGTGACTGCAGTTATGAGCAGTAAAATACCAGAAAACAGTGAATGAGTAAATAAGATGATTTTTAATCGATAGCCATTCATTATTTTGCTTTTAGGAACCTGGAAGAAACTGTCTTCCTTGAGTTTCAAATGTGCTGGTAAATCTAATCATTTCTTAGTTTCTTGAATATCATCTGGAATTGCAGAAATAAGTGACTACAGAGAGCATAAACCAGGTGAAGATGATCAAAAACCACTGCTGGACTTCCCACTGCTCCTGTGCACAGCCTCTCCTACAAACTCCAAGGCTGCCAACATCTATGGCACAGGGTAAATGCCCAGTAAATGTTTGTTCTAGCCCTTCTTCCAGGCTCAAGTAAAAGTCAATGGTACACAAAAGATGTTCTTAATCTTCTTGCAAATTCTTAAAGAAAGGCATTAGCAAAAAGGTACATTGCAAATACCAATGGAAGAAACAAATATCAATTCTCTTCAATATTTACACCTGTAAAAGAAACTCTGCACATAAGAACTATCACACTACACTAAGATACTTGATACCATTTGTTTCGAATGTTCTGATTTACTATTTCTTACACTTCAAGCATTGCAAAGTTTCCATTATTCATCATTGCATTAATTCTTACTTGTTCCTTAAAATACAGAAAGGAAATAAAGTTTCATTAACTTCGTACTGTTGGAAAGGCAGCCAGCCGGCTGGGTTTGTGCTTGATCTGCTCCATCACTTATTCTGTGACCCTGGGCAAATGACTTAACCTCTCTGCCGAATTCCTCATCTGTGAAATGGGCAAAATAATTTCTTATATGGTTATTGTGGGGATAAAATGAGTTAATTTATGTAAGGCATTTAAAATAGTACCTGGCATATATTAAATGCTCAAATATTATCTGTCCTGCTATGGTTATTACTAGTAGAAGCAGTAGAAGTAGCAGCAGTGATATTTAAGGTCGAAATAAGAACTTACCTAAAGAATCAAAGTTCTTTTCTGGTCTGAGGTAGCCCACAATAGCCACATTGAGGATTTCCCCATAGAAGTTCTCTTTGAAAGTATATATGATATGAGTTTCCTACAGTAAAAATGTTTAAAAAAATTACTATCAGATTACAGAGTACCTGAAATTTGAAATACATCTTCATATTTATGGTGGGTTAATTTAATGAATGAAACAATCAACTTTCATTAAAATTTTAAAGACAGGTTAAAATCTAAGTGCAGTTTTTCCTGAATTCTTCTATCGCTCCTGTTCCTGACCCTGGCCTTACGTGTAAACATTATAACTGAGTCAGGTAGATGTTATACTAGGAATCTGGTACGATTTGCTGTTTATAGAATAAACTAACGTGCACCAAAGTAATTAAGAGTCTTATCAAGGCAAAATAACTGAGCAAAGACACCAAAGAGAGAATGAGCAAAGTATTAAGAGATGTTACTACTAAAAGAACTAGTTCTAAGGTTAATCAGGATCCATGTGTCTCTGACACACATTGTGTTACAGAAACCTTTGAGGGTTAGGCAGAGCTGAAGACTCATGTAGGGGCAGAAGACTCAATGCAGGTTCCTGACCAAGTGGTGATGCAACATATAAGTACAGGATGTTTTGAAGCAAAATGGTGCAGGAGATAGAAGATGTTCTGGAATCCAAATTCTAATAGACTCCCATAAAGAACAAATCTGAGTCCAAAAGGCAGAAAAACTAATGAAGAGAGCAAATAAATACAGAAGATAGTTGAGGCTGAACGAGGATGGTGGCTGGAAATTGAGAAGTTTAAACAATTTAGAAACATGTAACTTGAGACTAGTAGTATATTTTGAAGTATATGGCTTAAGAAAATCTAATCTATGAAGTGATCCTTAAAACTGAAGCATCTATTACAAAACAGCTAAGAGTACAGCTAGATCATTCAGAGTAATAAAACCAACAAGAGATAATAAGAGCAACTTATACTTAATAAGCATGGCCTATTTAAAAGAAACCAAACACGAAAATCTGAATTCAATAACTAAGTGTTTATTCTTTCTTACCCAAAATAGCAAGTTCACCATGCACTCTTAAAATGATTCAGACCAAAAAAAGGAAGGAAACATCACACAAGACTTTTAGATTAAGGTGAGTTTTATTTTCCCTCTTAAAAAAATAAAATAACCTAGTCTTTCATAACTTTTTTGATTTGTTGGGGGGAGGGTCAAGATCCTTTGAGGTCATTAAAATGGGATCTTTCCAAGTGTCCCTATGTAAAACTTTGCATACAACTGAATGGGATTTATGGATTTTTATGGAACCCATTAAAAAAAAAGAACCCTGACTTAAACAATTTAAAAGAAGAAAATATGGATATTATAAACAGGATTTTCTTTATAATATAGCTCTTATTAGAGTTTTGGTTTTGTTAGATTATTAAATCTAAAACCACATACAGAAGAGTTGAAATTATATACTAAGCTAAATTCAAAGTGTTTGAGAAGCAAGGCAGTACTGTAGTAAGAGTACTGAGTTAAGAATCAAGTCTGGAGTTCCACACTTGGCTAACGGCATACCTAACCTCTCTGGGGCTCAGGTTTCTCATCTGTAATTGAAGGGTTTGAGTTAAAAGATGTAAAGTGCCCCATAGCTCTGTACTATGAACCAATAAATTTGACTTGCATTCTTTCTTTTCAGTAAAATTTTGAATAAAAAGGAAACTAAGATTTGTAAAACCTTGACACTGATCATTACAAAACATTATTGTGTGAAATGGTAAAGCTCTCTCTTTTCCCTAAATTGATCTACAGATTCAATGTAATTCCAATCAAAATCCCAGCAGATTTTTTTTTTAATGATGGAAACTGATAAGTGATTCTAAAATTTACATGGAAATGCAAAAGGCCAAAATTATCCAAGAAAATTTTGAAAACAAAACTGGCAGACTTATACAATCATATCAAAACCTATTATACAGCTATGGAAATTAAGACAGTGTGGTAATGGCCCAAGGATAGACTAGGAGACCAAGTATGTATGAGTGTACTTTGGACTCTCACACATATAAAGTCCCTTGATTTATGACCAAGGTGACATGGCAATGCTGTCAGGAAAGGATGGTATTTTCAATAAACCGGCTGGGTCAACGTCCATATGGAAAAAGTTAATTTTGATCCCTACCTCACACCATACTAAAGAAATCAATTTGATGTGAAAAATAAGACGATTAAGTTTTTAGAAGAAAACATAAATGAATATATTCATGACTTTGGAATAGGGAAAGATTTCTTAAATAGAATATAAAAACCACTAACTATGAACGAAAAATGATGAATTGGATTATATTAAAATTAAGAATCTCTGTTCTTTAAAAGACACCATGACGGGGCTGGCCTGGTGGCGTAGTGGTTAAGTTTGGTGGCTTAATTGGTTAAGTTCCACTACAGCGGCCCGAGGTTCACAGGTT